>NW_022900939.1:44196156-44212382 GCF_012274545.1 Fukomys damarensis
TTTTTTTTTTTTTTTTTTTTGGTACTGGGGATTGAACTCTGGTTCTTCCACTTGCAAGGCAGGTGACAGAATCACTGAGCTAAATCCCCAACCTGGGTTAAGATTGGATTAAATGATTTAGCTACTTATTTTCCAATAGAAAAAAAAATGTTTGTGTAAGATAAATAAATAATACTACATATTAATAAACCAAATGTATGGCAAAATTATTTATTGACCAAGTACACCACCTGGCAATGACTTGTGGATATTTTACAATTTAAATGCATGTGTTTGTAACCACAATAATTTTAATTTACTGTTACATATTTTTAAAAACTGAATTGGATGAAAATTTTCATTACTTAAAAATCTGTAAGAACGTGTACATTTTATCAAAACCACATAATTTTTAAATGTTTTCTAATTACAAATACATGCTCAGAAATTATAGACAAGAAAATAGAGAAATTAAACTGTCTACTACATATCTATGAAAAGTCATTGCTGTTCTTTAAAACTTTATTTTTTCTCATGAATATCTATATTTCCCATATAATTGACTTTATTATTTCAGTATTTAACATATATCCTCTATTAATACTAAGTATTTAATTTTTATAAAGTATTATCTATCACAATAGTGATATAGTTCTAAAGTTTTTAATGGTCAATTTTTTTTGATAAAATTAAAATTGATGGGCATTCTTAGGTACCTATTTTGCAGACAATCTTGTGCTAAGAGTAGTGATCATACAGTAAATACCAGACATATGAAGTAAAGTGAAGCTAAAATATTTGCAAATAATAGACCTGAAAAAAGTTAGAATACATGAATTGATGTGACGGAGTTTTCACAAAATTATATGTTAAAGTAGAGAAGATGTAATTTGAATTGAAAAATTATGAGAGAATAAGGGGGGAAAGCATTCCAGGTAGAGTGAGATTTTAAATCACGGACTAATTAGCAGGAATGTTCAAGGATTTTAAAGCAGTCAATAATCGTGTGTGTGTGTGATTGGGCAGCATCTCTGCAGTTTATAAAGCAACAACTTGATGCTTCACACTTTTCATCTTTCTTAAGTTAAGGCTGACATGTACCAAATACATCTACACCTTTGGGTTGACACCTTACGTACTTTTAAAATTAGGTTGAATACGATCTAATGTAAACTCAGCAGAAACTTGGATCAGGATATCATAATTTATGGACCCTTAGCATGACCTTGCTCCCATCTACATTAGTACTTTGTGTGAATGAGGGGTGCTTTTCCATGGACCTAAGAGCTCCGAAATAAGGGACATTTTCTCCTGATGCCATGCAGTGTTTGCTTCTTCTGATAGGCTAACCAAGGCTTCTCCGCATGGTGACATCAAGACTTCAAAAAACAGAGAAAGGTGCACAAAGACTTTTCAAGGATTAGTTTATGTCATAATCACTTTTCTTGGAAAAATAAGTCAGAGTCAACCTAGCATCAGCTCAGGAAGATATAAATAAAGAGCTTAAGTAGGGAGAAGGGAAGACCATTCTACAAATATGATGCCATTTAATTCACTAAAACACCCATGCTCCAAAGCTCATGGTTTTATGGAGAAGAAAGAGAGGTAAACACATTTTGCAAGTGTTACAGCTCTTTTAGAAATTGTCGCAGGTCTTCCGGGGCTTGTCGGAAGCACCCCCCACCAAAAAAAACCCACATTTTGCAAAGTTATGTGAATGCAAGCATCGAAACTGCCCAAGGTGACCTTGACATTACCCTCAGAGGGACACAATTTGAGACAGGTTTAGTCCTGACTGTAGCTACTGACCTCCTTTCCTTACAACACTTATTTTCTTTAGGAAACTTGTACTTAGAAATTCCTACACTACCCCTTAGGGATGTAAATCTTCTCCCTTTTCCCCAGGTTTACAACATAGGATCATTCTCCTCATGAACCTGGCTGCTAGCTCTCTGGAACCATATTGTAGGAGACTCCTTGAAAAGCAATTAAAGACCTGTACATAAATGTTGAGGAAATAAATGAAAGAAAGAACACATTGTTAGCATTTAACCCCAAAAGAAAGCAAACAAAACTAGATCATGACAAAAATGACGAGTGGTATAATTATGAAGAAAGTCATTAGAAAAAAATGCAATGGAAAATCATGCAAAATAGCAACACAAAAGTAGTTTTCAAATAAGTTAACAAACCCCATAGAAAAACAGGTAATTATAACATCCACACCAGGTACCTAACAAAATATCACAAAACTGGGCCAAAAATCAGCAGCCACATCAATAAATGTAAATCACTATGATCACTTATTAACATCCTCATTAACGCCTCCAAACAAACAAAATGCAACTCAAAACCATATGTAAGCACACAGACAGCAAAACAAAGTTACTGAAAAAAAGCTAAAAAGAGCTGGTGGGGGGGTGAGGTGTAGGAGCAAATACAAATTGAGAAAGCAAGGTGGCGGGAGATTTTCCCTACTTGAGAGTAAAGCAGTCCTGCTGCCACTCCGTGCTTTCTCCTGGAAGGAAAGGCGGCCCAGGCAGCAGGCAGTGAACCTACAGGGACTGTGCAGTGGGTGTGGTACAGCTTTGGAAATGGGAATTCAGGAAACAGACTTTTCAGAAGAGCTGCAGCACATCTACCTGAATTTTGCCTCAGAAGGAGACATAATTGTTACTCTAGTCAGTAATCCAGCAATTTGCTCTAAAAACAGATACTTTCAAAGCTGTTGTTTGTAGGGACATTCTCTTTTAATTGCCTCAAATTCACCTCACTGGCAATGGAAGAATCTCTGCTTTAAGGATTAAAGGTCGGCAAACAGATGCCAGGTCCAGAGATGAGGTGAGCAGCAATGGGCTGGTCACGACTGCTCTTCCTAGCAATGCTGTGCGGGAGTAGCAGGACTTTGGGGGTATAGAGAGATCTGACCACCCTGGGAGACAGACACTGCAGATTCAGGACCCCTGGTTAGTCCGGGACAATGCAATTGGCTAGTTGGAAATCTTCTGTGTGTAGAAAGAAAGTTAGCCGCTGCTAGTTAAGAGAGAAGTCAGAACTGTGCCCCCACCCTTTGAGGAAGGGTGTTTGGCTGCTGAACTTCACTTGGGAATCGGGGAGACAGGGACAGAACAGAGCCTCCCCTGCAGCCCAGTTGAGAACGTACTGGCTTTAGTGTTCGGTTTCGCAGTCTATATGCTTGAAGAGCTACTTGAAAATGGAAGAGAGGAGAAGAAAAATAAAGAAAAGTAGAAGAAAAAGACAACTAGGTAAGGCTTGAAAAGGACTCTCAAGGCTAATGTCAGAAGAAATAAAATTCAAATGCCAAACATAAAAAGCAAACATTTTATATTCCGAAAGGTCACAATTCCTAAGGGAAACATAATATTTATGGTTTCTTTACACTCAACTGCACGGTAATCATCTTCATGCAGATATAAGGAAAAATAGAAGAAACACAAAATGAAAAAGAGATTATGCACACTGCTGCCTGGCCTAGAAAGGCCAATTAAGTAAACAGATGAAAGAAGGATTCTAAAATCAGTTAGCTAAATGAGCTGTAGGTGTTGTGATATTTATCAAATTTGAGTTGCAATATTGGGGATGCTCCTACTCAAATGCAACAGAACATTTCAGGAAATTGGCCACGTGAACACAAAATCTTTAATAACAGAAATTGCGTGAAGTTTTCTGGAAATAAAGCAGTACTAGGACCTATTTTAAAAAGCAAAAGAAATGTTTCAGAGACATGGGCTGCACTACTACTTGTACAGATTAGGGTATCTGGGGCCCGAGACAGTGGGACGATGGTGGACTGGATCCTGGTTGGGTAGCCTCGGCCTCTCCTGCCTCGGAACGTTCCGCTTGCTTCTCCCGGATCCCAATCTTCTGTGCCCAGGACCAGCTGAAGCAGTGGGGAACGAGGCAGCTTGGAGGGCGTGGGAGTGCACTGCGTGTGGGAAATCCAGCTCTCCTCAGAGCGATCTTCACACGACTTGGGTGACACTGGTGGGTGAGGGCTCCATCTCTAGCCCTTTAGCAGCCAGAGAGCCGAACTGCTCTTTACTCTTCTCCTACGGCCCGCGGGGCTGGAATCCTGCAATTTTCACAGGAGAATCATCACCGTCTCTGCGCCCTCTCTCTCTTGCTGCTCTCTTGCTCCTGCTCGCTGAGACCACTTTCTGAAGAAACTCGTCTGCTCTAATATTGCCTTAAGCTTTTCCTCAGGCTTGGTTTGTCTCGTAACTCAGACAGCTGATATTAATATGAAACTTATTTTCGTAGTCACTTACATATTGTGCAATTTCCTGAAAATGAATTTTAGTTTTGAAAGGTTGTCTTTACTATAAAGTAGTAGGAACTTATCGGATTGACTTTGTATATATAATATAATGCTTAATTTGTGTCTTTAAATGCAGTGTGGCTTCTAGCTGAAGAAAAAAGTCAAACAAGGTCAAAGTCGAATAGAGGAGAGCAGAAGGTGTAAAGAAAGACGCTTCGGAAACGAGATCCGTGCAAGTGCGAGGTCTGGATGCAGTGAGGGTTTCTGATGTGCTCTGGGGTCAGAAGCTCTGACTTGTTCCTGAATTAAATGCCTCGCCGTGTCTAGTTTTGTTTTGTGGGGGGTGGGGATGGAACACGCAGGACGGCAAGGCCAGACCACAGCTCTACCACTGAGTTACACACTCAGATCCAGTGGGCTGCTTCTCCAATGACCCTAGATAGCAACAACATTCCCTAAATTAATATTAAAATATCAGTTATCAGTAAAAATGTGTTACTTAATTCATAAGAAGCAACAACGTTTTCAAAAGAAATAGCGTCAACCTGAGCAACAGTCAGCAACACACTGCTAAAGTTTAGGTTTACATGGGCGTGGAGTTGCCCTGCACAGAATGCGCTCCCTGTGCTACACTGGGAGATGCTCCGAGAGGCCGAGGGAGAGCGATTTTTCACAGGGTGACTGAAAGGACGGCAGGAGACTTTCTGAAGCAGCAGTCCTTGGTGAACGGGGTCGGTGTCAGCAGTGGTGCCAGTGCGAGACTGGGTAGTCAGTTCTGGGCAGAGGCCCTAGCACAAGGGCGCCTTGGTGAAGGTGGCTGTGATCTTCGTCCAAAGCTGTGGCGATAGCAAGTCTTGGTAACCGTTTCTGTCAGACAGTCGCGGTGAGAACAGTTCTTCCCTAACCAAGTTTGGTTTATAATACAAAATAAACCTCATCCATAAATGTTTAAGGAACAGCCAATATATGTTTTTGGTTCTTACAGTTAAATTTTTTCAACATTAAACATTAACATTGATTTTTAAAAATTTTAAAAAAATAATAAAATTGACTTTAAATATATCAAGCCTTATGAAAGGCTTAATTTGAAAATATATTAAGAAAGTCTTTTCTGAAAGAATACTTGCATTCAATGTAAATTCTTGGCCTCAATAAAGCAAGATGGCCTATAATGAATTAATTTTAACTAATTTATTTGTCTGAAACTACTCCTTCAGCATCTGTGAGATGGTGCTCATTATTTCATAGTGGGGCAAGCAGAAGGAGAGAGGCTAACTTCTGAGTGCCGGTGAGAGAATCTGGTAAAGTTAAATGTCAAACATATCTCAAATGTCCAAATTTTAATTATGTCAAACAACACCATATAAATACTTTAAAGTACTTACTAACAAGAGCAAGTTTTCTATAAGCCAAAAGTGTTGTTTTATATAAATTTTTCATTTTAAACTTCCTATAATTATAGATTACTTTAACATGAATAACAATATAAACAACAAAAATTACTCCTTATGATCATAAAATATATGAATGAAAAAACTCATATATTTCATAAAGTCCAGAAAAATTCAAAGTATGACAGAGATTATATGATCAATAAGGAATCTAAGCACAACATTTGGACAATGGCTTTGAAAATTAAGCTTGTATGTTCTTGATATCTTAATAAGGATCTTCAACTGGAAGTTTTGATAAATGAGCTAATGTGGAATTGGCTCAATATACATAGTGAGATAATGTAGATTTAAGAAGTTTTATATTTGGCAAGATGGCAAGCATAACAATCATTCATACCCTCTCTGAATCTATAATTACACAAACAGAATCAAACTGACCAAAACCAATGTCTCACATCCAATGTGTTTAACCTCTCATGTTTTTCTTTGGAGATTGACTTATTCTTTTAGTTTTTTAATGAAATCAAGTATTGTTTTCTTTTTCTCTACAGTACAAAATATCACTATGAACTATGTGTGGTCAGTAATAGTTGTTGATATCTGTGCATGTAATATAAGTGATGCCTAGTACACAATGTATGTGAGAATAGAAACAACCACTTTTAAACTTACTATATGTGTTTTTCTCTTTCTTCTTATTTAAAAATTAAGAGATATCAGTATTAACCAAGAAAAAAAAAAAAGAAAGAAAAAACTCTCAAATGAAGCAAAAACTAATGCATTTGTGGGCTCCAACCATCTGACTAACAAATGTTGGTGTTTTGGTGCCCTGAAGACATAATTAAAATGTGCAAATGCCACTCTTTGGATGCTGATTTACTAATAGTTCTCTCCAAGTCTATAGCATTTCTGTCATTATTTATAATAATCAGTTCAGCTACAGGAACAGTTGCTAAACCTCTGGATGATCTGTTAGTCAAACCTTCCAGATGCTCTCACACAATACCACGTCTGTGTGGAAACCTGATACAGTTATGGTTGTGGACCACAAGAGCTGGTTCTGAATTTAAAATCATCAAGAAATAGAAAGTAATTCTAGTTAAGAACACCATGCCCCCACCTATTTCCCCATGAAACCAATTTAGAACCAAGAACTAGAGAAACAGAAAAACTTCAGTGCGTTCTTTCTTTTTCTTTATTTAACACAGCCAAATGGAGTGAAGAATCAAGATCCCTGACCAGATAATTTATTGAAAAGTTTCGTTGCTGATCATAACGATAGTTTAGTGATTCAATGATCTTAAGTAAATCAGCACTAAGTAGAAGGCCATTTATTTTAAGCACTGTTTGGCTTTTAAGTCAGACTGGAAGACTAAATATATTTACTTATCTAGGGCTTTAGTTATGGTTCATTGTAGTATTATTGTCATTTAATTATCTATAATATTTTGTATTACATGTTTTTCTACCTGTAAAGCTTATTTTTACCTTAGATTTTAATAATTATATAAAATAATCATATCAGCTATGGATATTACCTCCAATTTCTTTGAAGAATTGATTGGTTGTTTTAAGAGAGAGTTTGGGAGGACATAGGCGAGAAAAAAAGAAGAGCAAAAGCAGAGCAATTACTCCAGCTGATCATGTGGAGAGACACAAGCAGGCTCCCTGAGGGTAAGAGTCCTACACCCTGCAGAGAAGGGCTGAGCCCACAGAGCTGCCTGGAGTCCCAGCTTCTGTCCTGTTTAGGAGAAAAGAAACTACTCACCCATTCATCAGGACAGACTTTTACCTGCCAGAAACTTAATCAGAGGCATAATATTAAAGTGTATGAGCTGCACCTTTTTGAGGAAGTACATTTCTGCTAAAATGCTTCTTTGGATTTTAATATCAGCTGTATGAAATTCCACTCTGCAGTACAAATGCCATTGTGATTGCACAGTACTTTATAGGTAAGAGAGCAATAGAGACGATGGAGTCAGTGCCCCAATTCTTCTTTAATTTTTTTTTCAATTTTATGATGCAACTGACCCTTCTGTATATGTGTTTGCACCCTATGGTATCATGTTTTATTTCATGCACACACAGGATCCTGGTCGTCTCGGGTCAGATGGCATTTCCTTCGCTTTGCACTCCTACCATCTGTTTTGGGGTGTATCATGCATCATTGTGTGTGAAGCACTTGGGCTGCCTGACTCACAGAATATCCATCCTAGCATGCTCTGTTGTTTTTCTGCCTATGGAAAGGTTGAAAAGGACTGGCAAGTTATTGATTGTAACAGTGCAGTCAGTAAACCTTACCCATTATGTAGGACCTGGACTTGACGCTTAACATCAGAATGTCTAAAATTTTTCATCTCACAAAAGTTGAGAACAGAATAATGGTGGCTGCCTATTGGGAATAAAAGGTGAAGAGAAGGTGGAGAAAGGGTATCTACAGGTACAATGTTGATGTTTGGTGGGAAGACTAGATGTTTTATGGAACAATGGTATTAAAATAATTAACAATGACTGCATTTATTTATGTGAAACTATTGCATTGAAATAATAGGTGGGCATCTTCCAGGAACCAATAGCCCACATGACTATCCCACCTTCGGGACAGGTATTTTGGATAAACATGGAGATAACAGTGTTTCCACAGAAGTTGTTCCTTTGCTATATCATAATTTTCACAGTAAGCTTCCGTAGTTGATGACATATGCTATTCTTCTAAGTGCAAAATTCAAACATTATAGGGATCGAAGACACGTTATGGAAATCAATGAGTTAATGAATTTGTGGAGATTAGGTCTAATGTTAACCGGATCAATGTCTTATATGAAGCCTGAAAAGGTAAGATAAATCTATGGTCAACATTTTGAATAGATTTGCTTATGTCTTCTCCCTCGGTTCCATGATTACAAAGAGCAAGAGTAACACCTTGCTTTGTAAGCTAGAAAGAGCCAGAGCATTAACGTGCACTGCACATCGCCACGAGAAGAGGGGCAAGGACGGAAGAATGGAGCCGGGACCAACTAGCAAGCCGACATCGGGGGACCTGCAGCCAGAGCGGCGGGACAGAGCCCGCGATGGATGGGCGTAGGGTGGATGAGGGTGGCTGAAACCCGCAGCACGAATACCAAGAACACCGCGGAGCTGGGTCCGCTAGAACTGATTCAAGCAATATTTTTTGGCCATTACTGGATTTATTTACTTCTGCAGATATAGTTTGATTAATAAAATGAAGATAAAATTTGCCTACATCAAAGACAAAGCAAGCCACTTATGACAAATTAATTGTTGCAGTTCACTTGTGAGCATTTTAATCAATTACTTTCCTATTTAAAAATATTCTGTTTAAATACCACCAATAAAGCAAGGCAAAGCTAAAAAGAAAAACTTGTGTTAAGGGATAGATTTGGAAGCTAGTTGTATTTAAAAATTCAGAGTGAAAAGTAGTAATCAAATATGTTGTTATAATTATACATAAATTCAATATGCTAACGAATATGCATATATGTATATAAATATATGCATGTGCATATATATTTGCAATTACATTAGGTTGACATTTTTCTAAAGAATAATTTCAATTTATGTAAATGAAAATATGTATTATTTAAATACTACTGCAATCAAAATTAAATTCATTCCTAAAGAACAATGACAGATAAGAATAAAGATCAAGAGTATAAAGAAAAATCAATATTTTGTCAATCTATTTTCTAAACAAGAATATGAATGGTAGCAAGTATTCATAGTAAGCACTACTGTCTTATGCGTAATGGAGCCCATAATAAATATTTGGAACTAAGGTTGGTGAAATTTTATATTTTTTCAGACTTTTAACAGCAGCCAATAAAAGTTACATGTATAAGATATGAAAATGGGAAAGAAAGAAACAGAGTTTGAAATTAAGCATTATTTAAGCTGGTCACCACAGAACATGTAACTTCACATAGGGTCTGAATTTCTTGACCCACACTGCTAAATCTCAGGTTACACAGTAATTTACAAGGACCCGATGGGACGTGTGACTGCATGTACTCCTTAGAATGTTGCTCAGCTATCAAATGAGAAGCAGATTTCAATTTTCTCTTCTGTCACACCATGAAAAATGAGTTCTATTACAGAAAGTGTTATAAACCTTAGCTTACCATTTTAAAATGCATGTTTATTTGCTCTCCTCAAAATATAAAGTTTCAATACTTCAAAATTTCCTATTTTTAAATTGTAATACACCGGTATAATTCATTCCCAAGTTCAACAACTTGAAAGTCACCATTTTATGAATCTATGATTTCCTAGCATTATAATTTCTGATAATGCAATCATACCCCTTCCAAGGAATAACTCTATGCTAAATATGTATTTAAACAAAACCTATTTGAAATCATTGATTAGCATGCACAATGGAGACACTTGACTATGACTTCATCTTAACTCTTTGACTTATATCACGATGAAAGAAGGCATTTTATTCTGAAATAGCTCAATGATTTGGGCAGTATTAGTTCTATTACTCCAATTTGAGAACTGGTGCAGATAATTTGGCTCAGATCACTCAGCTACAAAGGGGCAACTGTTCCAAATACAGAGTATGTGGTACAATTAAAATTAGGGTTCATACTTCTTATTTCCAGACGATTGTTATTTTTTATGAAACTCTCTGCTGCTCTGACAGGTTTTAGGTATTGGTGGCATTAGAACAAAAAAAGTACAGTCCCTGTGTTCTCTGAAGAGAGTCAATAAATTGGTTTTCCATTTTCGTTTTGTTTTGAGTTCTAGTGATTCATAGTAGCTTTAATATACCCTAACAAAAAAGAGTTACACTTCTAATATTTGTATTGGAAAGTGATAATATTATTGGCTGAATGCCTAGTGTCTGATCAGTGTGACGTGTATCGTTTGAAGCCAAGTTATGAGAAACTCACATTTGTGCTCCATATGTTTCTATACACTTGCCAAAGGATTTTCAAATTTGCAAAGAGAAAATCCTGTTAATAAAAGTTATTAGTTTCTAGGCAGACTTTCAGTGTCAATGCATAGAAATGTACCATGGTTTTCAAACTTTTTATTTACAAAAATACAATTTGCATTTTTCTTAATTTTGAAGGTTATATCCAATAATGGTACAAATATTTAGCAATAGGCTCTCAGGGGAGAGGGGAGGGTGTCTAGGCAAACCCGAAAGTGTTGAATGTGCTGATTTTTGTACTGTAAACCATTTCATAACTTTCATTGTCAAGCTACTATTTGATGTCAATGGATACGCACTGGTGATCGATCCAAGTTCCATCACAACACTATGGATAGTAGTGTTACATGAGGAATATCATGAGAAACCAACAAATGGGATTTCATCTTATTAAAAAGCTTTTGCACGCAAAAGAAATCACCAACCAAGTGAAGAGACAAACAATAGAGTTGGAAAATTTTTGCCAACTGTTCCTCAGACAATGGTTTATCTACTATCTAGAATATATAAATAACTGAAAAAAGTCAACCTCCTCAAATTTGTCTATTCAAATCAAGTAAATACACACTTCTTAGATGAAGTAGTACATATTCAAATGACAAATAAATATATGAAAAAATGTCAACATCACTGGTCATTTGAGAGATGTAAATTAAAACAACACTGAGATTCCACCTCACTCCAGAAAGAATGGCTGCTATCAAGAAATCACATAGTAACAAATGCTGGTGGGGCTGTGGGAAAAAAGGAAAACCTTCTCCAATGTTAATGGGAGTGCAGACTGGTGCACAAATTGTGGAAATCAGTGTGGAGATTCCTCAGAAAATCTAGGATTTGACCCAGCTATTCCCCTTCATGGTATCATCCTGAAAGAATTAAAAGCATTATATACCACAGTGATGTACATACACCCATATTCATAGCAGCATAATTTGTAATAGCTAAATCTTGGAAACAACCCAAATGCCCATCAACTGAAGAATGGATAAAGAAGATGTGGTATTATTTATACAGTGCAAAAAGAAGGATAAGCTTTAGGCATTTATAGTTAAGTGAATGCACCTAGAAATAAATTGCACACACATTTAAATGTTAGATTGTTTCTCTGTTGTGAGAAAGCAAAGGACCAAAATGTTTAACAGATTATGTGAAGTAGTTCAAATGGGAAGGGGCACTAGGGAAACGGGAGGGAAATGAGAAAAAACAATAAGAAAAAGAAGAAAAAAGATAAAATAGAAACAAAGCTTTTATAAATAAGGAGGGGAAAGACTGAAGGGAGGAGAGGGAAGTAGGAACAAAATAAGAGTTAAGATATATCATGTACAAATTCTATATGATGAATGTGATAGTTACACAATTCCAAATTGTAGCAATAAATTTAATTAAGAATTAAAAGCCCTGAATACTTGCTATATTTACACCCTTAGATACTTACCACTGGGAAACTGGAAACAAACATTTTCACAATAATTAAAAGTGAATTCGTATTAAAATACCAACATTTTATCACACCATTGTCTTTACATAGGATCATCCTATTCCAAAGGAAAAGCCGCGTGGGGCTGGGCAGTGTCATTCCTCACTTTCTCACTTTGCCTTTCTTTGTGAGTGAGCAGAAGGGAGCCGATTCCCACATCTCCACAGCCCGCAGCAAAACCTGCTCTGCCTGTGTGAAGATCAGGACAGCAAAGACAGCACCCTTGCATCTATCATGAAGACAGTTTGGCCTCAACTCCCCACTGGCTACGTTTGCGGGACTCACAGGTATCTTGGGGTCACACTTTGGACAACGCTGCCATGGACACAGTTGGAGTTAAAATAGTCTGGGTGAAGATCATCTCCATCAAAGTGCGACTTGTCTTTAAGAGTGTGATTTTCTCCTCTGGGAAACGGAGAATTAAAAAATAATCCATAAGCTGTGACATTAAAAGATTATGAAAATATCATAAAGCTTACTATTGAATGAATAATCTGAGGAGAGGGAAGAAAATGTGAGGGACTCAAAAACATGAGCTTTTACAGTGTAGAAATGTGTTAACAGTCCCAAGATTTCTCTGTCCCCAAATTTAGAGAAGGCACACGCATGGTCCATGAACAAAATCCTTCCGAATTGTTGTGAAAGCCACAGTTTGAACTTCACAAAGCTGCAGTCAGAGGTCAGCATAGAAAGATCACTTGTATTGCACACAGCAGCAATAAATAACTAGAATTTAAAGTTTTGCGAAAGCTGAGTCACGAAACATTAAAATACTTTAGAGAAAAAACCGACAAACGTGTACACTATCAGACAAATACACAGAATTGCTACTGAGGTGATGTTGACAGACTGGAGTAGACAGAGACAGAGGCGGTGCTCACTGTTTGGAAGACTCGGCAATGCGAAGAATTTGGTTCTCTGTGAATTAACCCATGGAGTCAACCAAACTTCAAATTAAATTTCAGTAAGCCTCTTTTATCTGTAAGAACTGATGAGCTGATTCAAATCATCATATGGAAATGCCAAGAAATTAGAATGCCAAAAAAGCTCAAGGTTAAGTGAATCATGCTTTTTGATTTCCAGAAAAATCAATGTCAACAAACTCCCTGAATCAAGACAATGCTCCAGTGGTACAAAGATGATCAATGATCAGTAGGATGGAATAGAGAATCCAGATATTCACCCAGAGACATGTGGTCAAGCTGGTCCCACAGAATCGGTACAAGCAGGACCTAGAATATCTGTACTCCCTGGATGTGTGGCATTTGCTACCTGGAGTTGTTAAAACCAAGTGAAAAGCCAACGCCATTTGCAGGAGGAGACAAATTAGATGGTGCTTCCAAATAGAAAGACAGTGGAAGTCATAATGTAGGAGGCCTAGAGACCGAATGCATACCTGGCCCCAAACTCACGTGGCGAAACCTGGTCCCCAATATGGTGGCCTTGGGGAGCAGGGCCTTCAGGAAGTGACAGTCCTGAGGGGAGACTGTCCGAAGTGGGGACAGCATCTAGAAAGGAATGACCACAGAAAGCTCACTTAGCCTTTCATCCTGTGCTCACAGGAAAAAGTCAGCTGTCTATGGCCAGGACGCTGTCTATGCCAGCACCTTTATCTCCTACATCCAGGCCCTGTTACCAGATGAATCAATGTCTTTTTCTCATAAACCACCTGGGGCCAGCTCTTCTCCTGTAGTAGCCTGAGCAGGCCAAATGGGAAAGATGGGTGCCTGGAGGCATAAACCACTAGGGATCACAGCAGAAATATTGCGACACAGTAAGTTACACGGGGAACGAAAAATTCTATGGTTTGCAGCAAGTCAGTGTAATATATACACCTTATTTGGATCATGACTTTTTTGAAAAATAAAATCTTAAAAATTGGGTATTACATACATGAGAGATTCGTTAGCTGAGCTATTAATAAATCAAATGCACTGGCATCATGCATGGAGCTTACACTGACTACACACACAGTCTTTGTGAGGTGGCCCCAAAAGCCATCCATGATTTAGATGCAAGATCAATTTAAATTTCATTCATCTAACTACAGGTGAGTCAGAAGGGTAAACACAAGGGAAATTCAGCATATTCTCTTGCTCAGCCAATTATAAGTGAAGAATTAGAAAAAAATATGTCGGGTGAAAGTTAGAAAAACGAAGGTTCCCAAATCCCATCAGCATTTTTATTTCTTGATTCTTTACTGATTACTATTTTTATTTCTTTGAAAAACTACCATGTTCTTTCCATCAATTTGTCATCAGCTTAACATAAATGTGTATGTTTGCATGACTGTATCATTAAAATGGCTTGCAATATCATTCTGAATCTTACCACTGGGCATCTTATTTAAGGCAAAAACTTCCATTAGGATTCAGAGATAAATATATCTCAGTTTGAAGCCTGCACACTTCCATGGAATCATTCCACCTCATAACTTTGTAATGGGATAAAGAGAAATTGAACTTACACACCTCTCCTCTGCCTTTTTCCTAGGCTTTGCACCTGAGGAGAGTAGATGAAAGCAGAATTAGAGAGGATTTCTGTGGTGGAAAAGGCTATCACTATAGGTGATAAAAATGGTTGATCAGAATTTATACTGTTGTTCTTACAGCTGACACTGCCTACTTTTTAATCTTTGCGATCAGTAACAGTCCCTACTATGACTTGGTACGTTACTGGTTTCTATACAATTCTCATCATACTTTTTAAAGTTTTTATTATTGTACTTTAAAGTTATACAAGTTCCTTCTTTCTTTCTATACTTCTTTCTTTTCTTTTCTGTGAGTTTTTACATTCTATAAAAACACAAGTAAGAAATACTGTACCTTAGGGAAGCTTTTCCAAAGGATTATAGGAAAGACCTGTGAAAGCCAATTAGCTGGTCATAGTGTCTGGAAAGTTTAGGAACATAGTTTTTAAGGAAATATGACCAGGAACCTGTTTTCAAAGGTGATTCTCTGGTATCTTTAGAAAATGTCAAGGAAGCTGACAGTCGAAAAGCTCAATATTGCCGGGGGTGGTGGCCCAGGCCTGTAACCCCAACACTCAGGAGGTTGAGGCAGGAGGATCACTCTGAGTTCAAGACCAGCCTCGGCTACATAGTGAGTTCCAGATTGGTTTCAAACACAAAGTTATTCCCTGTCTCAAAAAACAAAAAACCCAAAAAGCTCAATATTATCATTAGTATAGCTTTACTAATCTGTAAGAACTACAAAGAAAATAAAATATTTTTTACTACAAACATGAAACAGTTCTTAATTCTTCATATAAAATGTGTACTTAATGAAAAGCTCTTTCACTAAGTTCGAACATAGTAAAATAATGAAAATTTGAACATATTGGATAGTAATTTGCTCTAGTAATGAAAATACTTTCATGAAACTATTATGTTCTTATTATCTTCAATGTCGCTGTTAAACATAATTTCCATCAAGTGTGAGAATGTCTCTGAATGAATGTCCCAGCTATGAGCTGACATTTGGACTCATTTCTAAAGCCTTAACAATAAACTTTAGCTTCAAGATTTGTATCTTTCCTCAAAACCATTTTTATCACCTACATTGATATTCCTTTGACACTTCTGTCTAGAATTTTCAGTCTGTAATGCCATAAAGCAAATGATTCGAAAACCAAAGTCATTACATCAATGGTCCAACAGCAAGTGCTTCCTGAATGTGTAGGCTACGTCAGAGAAGTACACCTGCATTGTCCAGTGAGCACAGCTGCAAAATGGAGGCCCTGGAGACCACGTATGCCGGAAGTACACCAGACCTAACAAATAAACTCAAGTGGAATTGAACTCCAGCCTAGGTTCGAATGCTTGCTTTCCAAGTTCAGAAAAATGACACCATTTTTATCTCCCTCTAAAAGATAAGGATAACAAGAGTCATTGTGTCCACACAAGTTTCTTAAACTCATAGTACAGAAGTCAAAGTTTAGCTGTTTTTGAAACCATCATCACAGACCTTATATTTAATAATGTTCTGAAAAATTAACATCACTTCACTTCTAATAAATTCATTTTTATACAAATTTAATGGCAGTCTTTTTATAAAACAGATACTTTACATTGTTTCATTGTCTGGAAGTATATTTATTTTAAAATTAAAGAACATACATATAGCATAAATGATGTAT
>NW_022900939.1:44212490-44222500 GCF_012274545.1 Fukomys damarensis
ACAAAACATGCAAAGAACATATTTATCATAGCAGTACATGAAGAGGATATAGTTATACACAATTAAAAATATAAAGAACTAAATAGAGATATTATTTGTACTTAAATTTTCAAAGAGAATATATAAAATTAAAGCTTATCATTTAATATTTGTAAAATAAACTCCAGTATTTTAAAATATTAACATAAATTTTATGTACATTTAGGGAATGTGTGTTGAAATGTTTTTTGTCTTCTCAAGGTTTTCTATGTGGCAAAAATTATTCCATTATTAAACAATTTCATCCAAATTAATGAAACTATTTCTCAGGATGATTGGTACAGTGTTATATGACTTATTTAAAAATAATCATAACTGTTCTCAGAAGGTTTAGAAATAATTAAAATGACTATATTGCATTTATGCTACAGTATAATGAGTTGTTAGAAGTGCTGAGAGGTTTGGGGACTGATATTGAGGAACTTTGATTAGTTTTCTTCAAATTGAAGGAAAAGGGTACATGTACAAAACTTGTTATGCTGGAAAAATAGTAAGTTTAAGAGGCATAAACTATAACAGGGTATTACTTCAATGAAATTCTTAAATTTGAGATATTGAAAATTTAATATGCTATTTTAATAAATTACAGAAACATTCCTCTTGAATTGTTTTGTATGAGAAATGCTCTATGAAGAATTAATTTGAATAAACAATGAAATAGTAGGTTTTTAATTTTGATATAATTCTCTTTGTATTCCTTTGAACTAAATAAAACAGACATATTGAACACACTGAAAATTAGCAAGTGTAACGTGAGCTTTCTAAATACTTAGACATTGATTTCAGGCATTTAAATATGGGGTGCTTTATGAATGAGGATGTATACAGTGCTATATCACTAAAAGAAGATGCAGCAGACAGTGGTCACAAGCACCATGTTGAAGGACAGGTGAGATACAGGCCAACGTGGCAACGTGTTGCTCCCATTTCCTGGTTGTCACGTGAGAAAAACTGAACAGTGAAAGTATCCAAAAAGTCTTTATATTTCTCTTTATATGCAATATGACAATAATTCTGAATAGACTTTTAAACATTTTATTTTGAAATTACATTAAACTTGTGGAAGGCCAAAAATGGTACGCCATGGTTTCAAATGTCTCTCAAAAACTTTTACACAATATTAAAAATGCATGCAATAATAGAGCAAGCAAGATGAAGAAATGAAGAATGATGCAATAGCGTGGACTGAAACATAGGATTTATTTATATTTCCTTACCCAGATCCAATCCACCATCCTTTCCTGCACTTGGTTGCCCATCTCTGCAGTGTCCCCTGAGCTGTACGGGTTAGGTGGCCTCTCCTTCGCTCTGAGGATGCTTGTGTACTACTCAGATATTTTTTACAATATTCATCTAATTGGGGTATACAGTGAAGGTGAGGATTTTGCTAATATTACAGCAGCAAAGTGGTCTGTCGTGGGCGGTACATCGTGTCTGGAATAAGGGGTAATGATGCGTCCTGTGATAAGGATCTCCATGGGTCTCCGTGGAAGGCAGCACTCTGAAAGTTCCTGCAGCGAAAACTGTCCAGTTCCCTCCACACTGCGTTCACAACAGGCTGGTTCTCCACGCTACCCTCTACCTCTTGAGGGCAAAATAACTAAAACAAATTCGATGTGTTAAAAATCATCCATATAAGTAATGAATAGTTTGGAGCAAATGAAAACATTATGCCAATAACTTATTTCCTTTTAAAGTTTTAAAAGTCTAAAGTTTTCCCTTTAGAGTTTTACTGTTCATTGGTGGATTTTGCCCATAACTATTTAGCATTATAATTTTCTAATTTGAATTTTTTTTCTTATTGTTTACACTTTCAGTTATTGTAAATTTCTGTTAGGATAACATTACATATAGATATATGATCATTATTAATTTATATCAGTGTAAAATCATGGATATTTATTTTCTTCTTGGTTTTAAAATAATAATAATTAAATACCTTTCTATATTATTTTATTTCTGCTGTACTTTTGGCAACAAGAATTGGTACTGTTCCAATAGTATTTTTTGAACATATGATTATTTCTGCTGTTATTCAGTTAGTATCAACTATTGAAACAAAACTGAAATTAATTTGTAAAATAAACTTCAAATATGTAGTTACCCCTAGTAATTATATTCAGTATAATGATTATGTAAGATTAAAAAGTGTACAAAATATTCTTAGCCAAAGAAATATCATCATGGCTATTTTCTTTAAGTATCACGTCTTTTTTTCTTTTAAAAATTCAAGTAATAAAAATATAGCTAAGTACAGTCTGACAACAACATGACCTTGAAATTAGCCAATTATCAACATAAAAAGGGTATTTTCAGTGTCTGGCATGAATTTTGATATTTGCTGTTTTCCACTGTAATTCTGTTATCAAATTGTTTTGTCTAATGTATCAGTTAACACAATCCCGGGGCAACATGAGCTGCTACACGAACGAGAGTTGAAAAGGAATAGCTACTCACCTGAAACTGAGGATAGATATGGCCAAGAGGGCCGTCCCAGGTCCCAGGGGTAACTAGGCCCGCACTACGTCAGCACCCGAAGTGGCCAGGAACGTGGCTGGCAGGAAAGTCAGAGCAGCCGCCTCCCCTGCTCTCTCAGGCCACAGCTCAGCTGGCTTCTCTGCCACCGGCTTCTGGACCTCTCCCGAGGGCTTCCTCCTTCCCAGTGGACACAGGCAAGCTACGAGTGAACAGATAAAATAAAAAGCTGCTCTTTTCACTCCTCTTAATTTTTTTAAAAGTCATCTCTCAGTGCAAAGGTAACATCTGGAACATGGTATAAGGAATTGAAGATGTTAGCATTCCCAAAGAAGATATCAAAGATTTATTTTCCTTATAGACGTAATGATGTCTTTATATTTGTAGACTAAAATAACTTTGTGTGGAGACATTCATACAGGAAAAAAATTTCATAATCAGCTGCAGGGAGAATTTGCAAAGAATGTATATGTCATTTATATATCTTCAAATTTTATTTTATGACATTGTCAAAAATGTACCAGGCATATCCTGAAAATTCTAACACTTGAAATATTCCGTATGTAGCATTTTTGTTAAAATTTCTTCCTAACTCCCTTCCTCCCTCCCTACTTCCCTTCCTTCCTTCCTTTTCTTCCTCTTCCCCTTTTCTGCTCTCCCCCGACCCATTCTCTCTGTCTTTTTCTTTTGCAGTGCTGGGGATCAAACTCAGCTCCTCGTACATGCCAGGCCTAGTGATCAATCCTCAGCTGTGGAGTTTTGTATAAAGATAACATCTATTTTGAATCTTGTACTCAACAACAGTCTGGCTTTCTTCAGTGGTGGGGGAATTTGGAGCAGTACATGATTCGTGTTGAACATTTTTATTATCAAAGAAGTCAAAATGCAGTTGTTCACATGGACCTGATTTGAGAATGATCTATTCTCATTCTGATCAACTTCTTTCCTTGGCAATAATTTCCCCTCAGTTAATGGCCCTCACATTTGTTTAACTTTGATGTAAAGTTTCTGTGAGGTCTGGGAATGTAACTCAGTGATATAGCACCAACCTAGCTTGTATGAGGCTGTGACTTTAATCCCCAGTACTACAAAAAAAATTTTCATGAATATTTCACTATCACATCTCACAATTTCATACACTAGTTCAAAAAGTGAACATAAAAGAAAAGACAACATTAAAGAACAAATTCAAGAAAATACCATTGACATTTGAACATAGATCTTATTCCCTTGAATATAAACATAGCTCTTTGGCAATGTATTTGACTTAAGGATATTTGTATGCACTCCATTTCAGTTTAACTTTTCAGTTGCTGTAACACAACACTGGACACATGAAACTTCAAGGGCAAAAGTATTTCCACTCACGGTCATCTGAGGAGTCTGCGAGTGAGTGGTTGGCCTCGGAACACGACAGACGGTGGAGGGGCACGCAGAGTACAGCGCTCATCCTTGGAGGGTGGTAAAGCAGAGAGGAGGACACCCCTCTTCCGGCCACATCCCCAAGGACCCGCTTCTTGGGGCCAGCCCGAATGTTTAACAACGTGTTCAGCAGCTACCGTGGTTGAATCACTGGCAAAAGAAATAAAGGAAGTAGAAGAAACCCCACATAAACCACAGAAAGACAAAGATGTGACACAGGATTATGATGAATGGAAAAGAAAAATTTTGAAAATGCTGCCGGTGCTCAAAAGACTACAGCAGAGTGATTTTAGTTTCCAGCCTGGGATGAACTGCAAACCTGTGATTTACTGCCGCCTCCCAGAAGGATTGAGGGCTGTGAGCTTTGTTTGACCTTTTATACCAAGGATCCTATTGCTGTAAAAGCAATGAAGCCATTACTTGAGCTGAGTGCTGGGCAGTGGGCTGCCCCTGACCTAAGCAACATTAGGTCAACTGCACCTCGGGCCCCAGATCCCACCAGGGCTGGCTGTTCTACAAGAGGAAATGGCAGCCATGTTGCTTTTCTCTTGTGTATTAAGCTAAATGCAGTCTCCTGTCCTATCCAGAATATAAGATTTTACTTAAATTTATGTGCAACTGTTTTGGTTTGACTAAATATTTCTGTACAGCCTGAGTTAATAAATATTATTTTTATGTGCAAAAGAAAAATGATGGATTAGGGCTCAGAACCACACCATCAGGTACAGTCACAGGTGGACCCATTGCTGGGACAACTTGTCCTTATCAGCCATTGTCCAGGAGGTAGACACAATGCCCAGCATCTTCCACTGATCAGAGGAAAGGTATATTTTGCTTCACCGTTTCCAGAGGATTGTTAGTTGTTGGCTGTAAGGCAGAACGGCAGGGTGGAACCATGGGGCAGAGTTTCATTACTCACCTCACACATTGGCCATCAGGCAACGAGAGAGGGGAAGAGAGAGATCAGGAAGAAGAACACACCCTTATACCGCTCCAGGTCACGCGCCCAGTGACCAGAATCACTGGACCCTGCACCTTCTCTCACGGAGCCTCAACCTACAAACTCATCCACAGGTCAACCCACTGCCGACTACTACAGCACAGCTGTACCCCTGACCTTCCCAGAATACACAAGACTTTTGAGGGACATTTTACAGTAAACGCAGCTCTTAATTTCCACCAAATTTGAAACAGTGTGGTTCATAACTTAAATTATTAAATTATTGATTTCATGGAAAATAATTTATTTATCTGCGAAACATTTTTAGGTCTGCAAGGTATATTAGCTGTCCTTGGCTCACAGTCTCCCTGAAAACCAATAAAAGTAACTCCTACCCCTAGTAACAAAATGTCTGTATTGCTACACAGACAAAAAATAGTATGGGTACAGTGCTACAGATTAGATCACCACTGCATGTCACCTGTGAGTCCAGGTACTCTTTCACCCTCCGGGTTATGCTGTTTTGTTTTAAAGGAATCATGGGGGAAGAAGAGAAAGTGAACAGAAGATATGAAGTTAGAAAAAAATGAGTGTTTTGACACTAATGTTTGAAATATCATTTTCACAGAAAATGTGAGTTTGTTAGAGTCTTGAGAGCAATAAAATCCTCACTTTAATGAAGTTTCAACTAAATAAGACAGCCTGAATGGAAAGACCAATGTGGAAAGAAACTGGCAGAGGGCTGTTGTAGGTAGACTCGCATGCCCTAGTCAGGATACTGAGATAAACGTGAAGTCAACCTGAAGCCTTAGAGTCATGAGATTTGCTGATTCAAAAGGAGTTTTTGACTGAAAGACTTATACTCTGAAGACTGAAAAAGCATAGAAGACCTTGCAGTCACAACAGGCAGCACAGGAGGCAAAGGTATTGAATGGTTTTCACAATCAGCTTTTGCCAGTGTTATTTATACATACACAACTACTAACAATCTGAGATTTTATTTCAAAAGGTTATGGGGGCCATGTATTTGCTTTTTCTAAAGGATCCACATTTTTATTTTCTTTCTTTTTAAATTTTTATGAGTACAAATTGGTACATGCATATAACATATCTCTTTTGTTAAGTTTATTGGTACATTTCAGATAGACATCACGATCACCATCATCGCTGGGAATTTGTACCTGTGCATGACACATATGGGCCGTGTTTCCGAGTTCCCCTTCCTCCTCTCCCGCTTCACCCCTCCCTACTTACAAAGACTTTCTTTCCGTTTTTCCTTTTTTTTCTCATTTTTTCCTTTCCTTCTTTCCTTTCCCCCAACTCCCTGCCTAGTTCACCTTTCCTTTTGAACCTTTTCTGCCTATTTATGATATATATTATACATTTTACTTTTATACTTTCAGTTTCTCACACCAGAGAAACAATTCAGTAATTAGAAAGGAGTATTTGCGCGTTTGTCCTATTTTTTTTCACATAAGCGTATGACCTCAAGGTGCATCCATTTAACTATAAATGCCTCTAGTTTACCATGTTTTATATATATATTAAATATATGTCATTATATATACATTATATATAAATACATTATATGGAATCCATTATATATTATAAAAAACTACATCTTCTTCATCCAGGCACCATTTGATGGGCAATTGGGCTGTTTCCAAGTTTTAGCTGTTACCAACTGTGCTGCCATAAACATGGTCATGCATATATCACTTTGGTATGATGCTTTTGGGAAGATATCCAGCAGGGAAGAAGCTGGGTCAAATAGGACCTCTAAACCTCGTTTCTTTGTTTTGTTTTGTTTTGTTTTGGGGGGGTTTGAGACCGGGTCTCACTATGTAGTTGAGACTGACCTGGAACTCACTATGTAGCCCATAAACCTAGGTTTTTTTAGGAATCTCCACACTGATTTCCACAGTCAACACTCACTGCACCAGTGAAGAAGGGTATATTTTCATCCTTTCAACTTAAAAAAAAAAAGACATCATGTAACAAAACATACATCAAAATGCGACCTCCATAAAATTTCTTCATTCATTTTAAAGGAAAAGTTTAACTTTCTCATACTAAGTCATATCATTCAAAACTCTAAAGGGACATTCATAAATGTAGAATGAAAAGTAAGTATAACTAAAAAGGAAATCACATTTATATCCAGGATAATAAGAATAAAATATATAAAAGCACAAAATGTCAGCAGCACTGTGATAGCAGACTACTGTGGGCTCAGAAATTTCTTTCCATAGCAGCTCAACTTCTGATGTCTGCAACACACATTTAAGCTTGATTCTTCTAGGAATTATAATGATATACAGAGGTAAATATAAAAATAATCTACCTAACCCTTGAAACATAATTCACCAAAGGACTAAGTCATTCCAAAGAAAAAAAAAATCCCAAATGATTCTCATGCACCTTCAAATGAATGTTTTCTGAGGTTCACAGTGCCCCTTTCGGGGATTATTAGCTCAGGTCGGCCAATGGCCAGGTCTGTGTCCTCCACGCCTGACAGTCTGGGCAGACTTAACCTTGCCAACTTCTCTGCCCCACATTCCCCTGGGCTCCAGCTGCTCTGCGCCTGCACATCTGTATTAACTGGGGATTTCCATGGAAACAGAACAAATATATGAGATAGAAAAACAAATGCTTTGTGTAGTTAGAAAGGAGAGAGAGGGCCCGGGATTTAGATCAGTGGTGGCGCCACCTGACTTGCAAGTGTAAGGTCCCAAGTTTGATCCTTAGTATGAGAGAGAGAGAGAGAGAGAGAGAGAGAGAGAGAGAGAGAGAGAGAGAACCCAGTATCTGTGGTTGGTGAGCTGAAGACTGAGGAGAGTCAATGGGGCAAATTCTGGCCAGAAGACCAAGGTCCCAGGTAGCAGACAGCCAGGTAGACAATGGCCCCCCTTCCTCCTCCTCTTGTTCTGCTCAGGCCTACAGCCATCTAAAGGAAATCCCAATCACCCTTAAAGAAAGCGATCTGCTTTACTGGACCGAAGATTCAAATGTTAATCTCATCTACAAACCACTTGAGAGACAACCCCAGAATGATGTTTCCCCGGGCACCTGGGTTCCCCCTTTGTCCAGCCAGGTGGACACCTGGAATTAACCAGCGCAATGTCCTTTTCTTCCTCTGATCTCCAACAGACTACATTAGAACTGAAATAGACTAGAAAATGTTGCTGGGAGAGTGGGTAGTCTTCAGAGGTAGAGAATATTGGAATTATATGAGTTTTTCTTCAAGAACATTTCACTTTTATATTCATAGAATCAGGGACTTCAGAAACCTGACTTATAACTACACAAATTGAGACATCAGTTGCCATTAGAAAGAAGTATCCCCCAACCCCTCTTGAGGACAGATCTGGTTGGTTTACTTTGGAAGCACTGGGAGTAGCAAACCTCTTAGTGGTTAAGGAAGTATTCTGAGGCATTGCCTAAAAAGTAAAATATGTGACCAAGCATCCAGTAAGTCCAGAGCCCCAGCAGGCCCCTGTTGCCTGCCAAGCCCCATGCTTTCTTAACACAGTCATTCTTTCTTTTTCCATAATACCATACTCAACTGTTGCTGTGTACTTTATATATCAAAGTACAGTTTCTTTAAAATGTACTATTAACTCAAAATTGACATATATATTTAGCATTTCTTTTCAGGTGAATTTGTTCCATGCCACTCTTTCAACCCTACATGTGAAGTTTATGATATGATCAAAGCCACCCAGCAGCCCCCAAGGCTGATTTTTACTTGGGTAGTACTCTGACATACTCTTAGTCCAGGCCTGGCAGCAGGAAGCCCTCCAGCTGCAGACCACCTAACAGCTTTTGTTGGCACACTTCTGTCACCAGGCACGCTTGTATAGCGTGCATTCCTGAAAGGAGTTAGTGTTTTCCTGAGCGAAGGACAGAGTCGCTTGCTGTCCAGGAGTAGGGGTGCCCTTAGGATGCACGGCTTATTGTGCACCAGATGCCTGGGTCGCTGTTCATTGTCCTGTGGGGCTTCAGGTATAAGGACCATAGTGGTGAATGCAAATTGCACACCACCTGCCGGATTGCAGTCGCTGAAGGTCTTTGCTTCTGAACTGAGCTTCTCCTGTCTTGGGCCAACACGTATGAGACTGGTAGAGTCATTTGCTTATAACCAAGTGAAAATCTCAGCTCCTTCTAAACCCTTAACATCATTAAGCCCTCTGTGAAATAGTACTGAGTAGGATGAATTTGTAAAGGGAACTACATACAGGAGCTTTGCAACATGAATATCAATTTTTCAACGACAATCACATCTGGAATTTGATTTGAGGAGTAAAATGTTCATGGTTTTATTCATTTAATTTCTATCTTTGCACATTTCAGACTGAGGGTTTTCTTCCTATCTTTAAGACAACATTGTACTCTATATTAGTAAAAATAAACTGTGGTAAAGAAGTTAACCCCAAAAATATCAGTAAGCCATAAATAAATGCAGTGTCGCCCTCATTCTCCCTGTCCACCCAGAAACCAGATTAGTGGATGCTGCCTTTATCTCAACACATTTCTCCCAGTGTGCTTGCTCCAGGATGGAGCGGAATCTTTGGGAGTTAGTACAGATGCAGGAAAGGTCACTCAGATGCCTTTGCCCAGAAATAGTCACAGCTTTTGTTGTGTCCACAAAGAACACACAATAAGCATTGTGTGCTTGCCACAATGTGCGATAGATCGAATCAGAAGGAGATGTTTTCTATCTCTAAAGGTGTGACAGTCTTAATGCGGAAGAACTAATATGGAAAAAAGAACAAAAAATAAATTATTATGCGTAACAATACATTTTGTAACAGCCATACCCACTGAAAGTGTACAGTCTGGCTCAGTGTGTGCTGTGGGACCTTGGCATAGCAGCAGAGGAATTTAAGGTAGACACACAAATTGGGCAGGAGCAGCAGAAAGTGGCAAGACCTTGGAACCCAATGACGAAAACATTTCCCTCTTCTAGTACCTCGTGCATTGACAAGCGTCGTTCTCTTCTATTCCTGTGCTCTACTAACAGAGGAGACACCTGTATCAAGCAGCGCAAAATGCGTGACAGCAGTTCTCATTGGCATCATATGCTTGTAGACATTTCATCCTGGATGAATTGCTTTCCAAATGGTTGATATAT
>NW_022900939.1:44222513-44350932 GCF_012274545.1 Fukomys damarensis
AACTCCGGTCCTGGTTGGTATATTTTTTATCCAGACCAATTTATTTGTTATTATACCTAGAATATGCACCTCTCAATCTGGAGAATCATTTCCTTTTAGAATTTATGTCAACATCTAACAGTAACAAGCTGAAATTTAGAGGTAAGCATAGTATTTTTAAAAGAAAATTGCAGCTCAAAATTGATATTGCTTAGAATCCTAAATATAGCTGCCCAGTACAGGTTGAGCATTTCTAATCCAAAATTTTTAAATCTGAAGTGCTTCAAAATCTAAAAATTGCTGTGCACTCACACAATGCCTCCAGTGGGAAATTACATCTCTGACCTCATGTGATAGGTCACAGACAAATGCAGGCACAGTAAAAATACCACATGCAGTCCCTTCAGGCTATGTGTCTGAGGTACGTGCTTGAAACGTGATGAATTTCAGGTTTACACTTGGCCCCTCCCCCAAATACCTTGTCCTGTTTATGCAAATGTTCCCAAATCCAAACTCAGAAGCCTTGCTATCCTTAGCATTTTTGATAAAGCATGCCCCACCATTACTAAAGAGGATTATCTCTGGGGTGGAGCTATTCAGCCCCGAGACTGCTTGTTTTTTAGGTCTAAGGAAAGAAACACTAATTTCCCACTTTCCTCAGGTCTCAGTGACATTGGACATCTATGTTTGGTAGTTTTTACCACAAAAACAAGAAGTGCAAGCACAAGTCAAAAATTCTGTCATTTAAAAAGCACTGAATTATTAATCTTTGCTATAGTAAAACGTTGATCGGAGGCTAGAATACCCCTAAAACTACTGTGTAATTAGTACCCTCCAATTTTTCAAGACTTCTATAAGCATTAAAGTCATCTGAAATACAAAAGGTATTTTTTCTAGTTAAACATATGAAACATCACATTTTTGTCCTCAGTTTAAAAGAGATACAGAGACTTGTAACAAACAATCTTGTTTAGAGGTAATTTTGAAATCAACTTCTTTGAGCTAGTCTCTCCTAGTTTCCATGGTGCCCACCGGGGCAGAGTGACATGCCAATTTGAAATTGACTTCTAAAAGACTAAATAAAGAAATGTTCCAAATGAAAAATGAGAATTGCCTAGTAAACGATAATTGCTAATGACATCGAACAAACAGGTTAATTGATGTTGGGAATTTGAGACATTTTGTGTGTCATTTTCTGATAAAGGTGATAATAGTTCTCATTTTTTTCCTTAACAATATTCACGGCCCTGCCATATGGGAGGAAATTTTCCAGTGCAGAATTGCTCCTTCTGTGCTCTACGCTCATTTTCATATCAGACAAATGGGAAGATGCAATCGTGCCAGGGAGTAATGTAATGGGAAACCAGAAAGGGGATATTTGCTGCTGTCGGATTTGTTCCTAGTGTCAAAAATAGACTACCTTTTTTTTTGTTGTTTTTTTATTAAAAACACCCCTAACCCCAAACACCCAAATGGACAACAAGAAATTTCAAGAATGGTGCGTGGTTTGAGCTCTCCTGCTCTCCCACGCAGCCACTCTTCTGATCTTGTCTCACTGCCCAGCCCACAGCACAGGGTCAGTGGGACAGACAGCTGCTCTTCCCAAACCGGCTCACCAGATCCGACCAATTCCCACCCCATAGTGTGTTTTGAATCCAACTCTCCTCCTCTCTCTGAATACAAACCAACCCCTTACTGGAGTTACTGCTCTAATACATCTGAAATCAAATACGCCTCTCTTCACACCCGTTGGGACTGTAGTTTTCAATGCAAATGTGGCCATGTCAGTCGGCTTCCAAAGCTTGTTTTTGGATTTATCTTGCATTTAACAAAACAGCAGAAAGCCCATCAGGTCTTGATTTCTAAGGACTCCCATCATTTGATTTCAGTATGTATTTCTATACTTGTAACCTGGTTATTAAACATGTTTCTCCTTTCATTGCCGAATTCTTCTGAAATGAAATGTTAGTTCCTCGCTGCAGCCTTCACTAACCCTCCCTGTTTTACTGTTTGTTTTATGTTCCTGTCTTTAATATGCCACTGTAGAAATTAATAATTTAGAATTTCATTTTCTATATTTTAATTAAATATCATTTTCCCACTAGGACATAATGCATATGTGCAAGCAGGACTATATTTAATTCAATAAACATCTTACATCTGAAATATATACTTGAAAACAGTAAAATATCAATGGATTGATAAATGAAGAACAATTAAATGTATTTTGCTTGATTTGGGCTTTGAGTTTTACAACTGCAATGGAGCAAAACAGGCTGTTAACTCAATCTGTGACTGCATAACCTATATTCTCTCTTTAGGTGAAGCGTTTCTTTTATTCTGATTTTCAAAATCAAAATTTCGTCACCAACTACTCAAAGAGCTTTCTGTACTTGTCTTATCAGAATGGTTGATTTTTAATGTTTTAAAATGAATAATACATTTACATGGATTTATTTGACACAGTGAAAGCTCCTTTTCTCTCTCCTGCCTGTTCACTTACTCAGTTTCCCTCCCAGATGGTGCTCATTTTATTGGTTTCTGCTAACTGCACACATTCTCTGTGCTTGAATGAAAATATTTTTGCAGTGCTTCCCCCTCAGCCCTTTCTGAAATGTCACAGCACCTATCTTTACTCTGCACCGTAATAAGGCAGGTACACAAGTCATGGACCTAAAGAAAGCAAGTGGGTCTCATTGTACATTGTAAAATCTAAGGCATGAGAGATCATTACCTTACACTGTTATTGACCATGTTTGATGATTTAAAAACATGCCCCCCTGATTATTGTAAGTAAAATTGCTATGATAATTAATTATAATTTCCCCCTGGGGAAATGGTGAGAAATAACACAAGAGCAATGAGTCCCTATGTATAAGGGTTCAGAACAGGACGATGGTCATTGTAAACCAAGGAAGGAAAATGGAGACCTGAAGAAAGCTGTCTCTATACATGTATCTACATATGTACATGTGTGTCTATTTGTGCGTATGTGTGTCTACATGTGCTGAGGTAGAATACACTGCCCCTAGATATGGACCTCGTGCAGGTGAACCTTCAAGTAGAAAATCAATGGTATCTTCCTTAATTAAAAATGAACTGTGAGATACGTTTTTAGAAGAAGCCTAAAGATTTCATAGGACTTATTTTTAAATCAGCTACTCACATTCATATTATCCCAACTGTTGGAATGACAAATGTGGGCCTCCCCTGACAGTTTAACTTTGGATTGAGACAGTTCCGGAAAGTACCGTGTTTGGTGCAGGGACTGGGCTGGTGCGGTGATTTAACTGGATTGAACAATTCATCTCTTAGAGATGGCAGAACTGAAACAGCTTGAAGTCATCTGTGCTGACAGCATTGAGATAGAAAAGATCATTGAATTTCTACTGTGGAAAATGTGCTGTACACAGAAGTAGCTTTCAAAGCACTGCCAGAAAGAGAAGTTGCTCAGTCAAACTCAGTCTCTTCTTGTCAAAGTAACCGTGCAAAATTAAGGTCTTGATCTACAAAATCAGTCCATGTCCAGACTGATTTGCGCCATTTGGGCCTGCTGTAGGCAGTGGTTACTTGCTGATTTGAAAGACGGGAATAGTCTTTCAGCTATTATAGTTCAGCGTCTTTGTTGCCACTGTGACTTGCATTCTCGGTAGAGGCATCTTTCAGAGGTATTCAAAGTCTACAGTGACACAACATGGATAGACCGTGATTGCTTTGCTAAAAGCAAGTGAATTTCTTTTGGAAATTCTTGTCCGTGCCCAAGATGAGGCGGCATTGCCAAGTCAGATTCCAAGACCCCTGGAGATGTAACTTTTAGAGTTCTGACCTCATGTTCATGCCTATGGTGTTTCTCTACTCCATTGGAAGTTACAATTTTGTTACCTGTTCTTATCTTCTACTTTGTTATTTTTCTGTATATCAACCAGACTTTGCTTTCGCAGCAATACTAAAATGGATCATCACCTTGAGCCAAAGTATAAGAAGGAAAATAATCGAGATATATTTTATTCAGAATAGGAGTCATTAGTGTTGACTGAAGATCAGCTGATGTTCTCACTTACAGTCTGGAAGATCTAATTCCATTCCCAGTGTTTTGTTGGTGACTTACAGCAAAAATTGACATTTGATATTATTATGTAAGTTAGGAATTGCCAAACAACATCAATCATCTTTATTGGAGACACCTCACGCAAAATCGTTAGTCGGTTATCATTTAAAGTCTGATAACTTTAAATGTATTATTTATCACTAGTTCCGATACTCTGAAACCCCAGGCCCAGGTATCACGTACAGGAAAACAGTACTGGATGGTCCAGAGGCAGTTTTAGTGGACATATTCAATTTGAGGATGCAACATTTCTTCCCAAATCTGACCCTGCCTTTGTCAGCTGCATCCTATGGAGAGCCTAAAGCACAGTGATTCCCTTCTCTTTTCAAAACTTTCACTTAGTACCAACATCCAGAACAACTGCTAATGCTCACGGTGGGATCCTCCCTCTGCAGCAGCGTTCTTTTCATCTATCTGCCTCCATTCCTAATCTCTTATTTTATTTCAGTGCACCTGCCATTTTCAACCAGATTACTCCAACAGCTTTCTGCTTGGTCTTCGGAACCCATCTCCTCAAAGCATTTTGTCAAACTGAGAATGAATCTTACCAAATACCAACTTGTCATTCTCTAGTAATACATAATTTTAATAATTTGTCTCCCTTAGTCCGTATTATAAAAGCAGAATTTCAAGAAAGGATTTCCATAGAAGTTATCTGTAAAGTGATGCCAAGACGCCACTGCAGAATACTAGGGAACAAAGCCAATGAAGACATATAAACTATAAAGACACGTTAACAGTCTTATGACATTCCATGTAACATGAGATTTAATGGTCCAGGGAAACTCAGAAGAAAATCAGAGAAAAGGCCTTGGAATTTCCCCAACCCAATAGAGAAAACTTATTGTTTTCAGTTCTGTAACTGTACATTCACCAACAAACATTTAGGGGTTTAAAGCAGGTTTTTTCATTTGTTTGTTTGTTTGTTTTCCTTATGTGATTGTTTGACTGAAAGAGGCCCAGTGGGTTGGTTCTTCTCATTTATGTCTCTGTTCTCATTACTGTCTTTAGGACTCTGTTAAAGAAAGTAACAAAGACCAGCAGCAAAGGTAAGAATCCTAAGTGTGAGTAGCAAGAGATCTGCATCAATGTGTTGCTGAGGAGGGGACTGCATTGCAGTAAATCACAACAGTCTTGGCCAGGATTATCCGCTCATTGATTCCTTTTCCATCACTAGTGATGATTGTTTCTGAGAACAAAATCTTCACGCATTCTGATTTGCCTACTGAATGGTATAATTTTATACTCATAGGAGGAGAGAGAGAGAGGGGTGGGGAGGGAGGGAGAGGGAGAAGGAGAGCATGTGAGCGAAGGAGAAGTGAAAAAGATAGAAAAGTATTTTCCTGGTTAAAAAAGTCACAGGTTTTTGCCATATAACTTTTTTAGCATTTTTGAGAAATTACTGCATGAATATAGGCAAGCTACTGTTAATATGCAAGAAAAATGAAACAGTTGCTAACATTTCTGTGAGTAGAAATCATTTGTGACATTGTACCTTTCTATTTTTTCTCAGTGTTGATGTATAAACTGGTTCTGTTGATTGTTTTATTTTATATTTATAAATATTATGAATGTATAACAAGTGCAACCTAGCTTGTAATGGAAAACAGTAACACCCTGCCTGACTTCTCTTTGGTCAGATTTCTATTCACAGGGAATTATTTTCAAATAATCTTCTACATAAAAGTAGTTTTCATTACACTTTTAAAAATAATACTCTGTCAGTATCCCTGATTTTAGTTCGGGGACCCTGGGTGAACATCAGGATTTATAGATGTTTAAGTCTTCACAAGAAATATCATAGTATTGTGCATAATCTATGTATGCTTTCCCACATACTCATCTCTAGGTGGCTTATAATATGTGATACAATGTAGCACACATGTAAATAGTCATACTGTAATATACAGGGGATAAAACAGAAAGGTATAATATAAGTTCAGCAAAGGCACAACCTTTAAAAAACATTTTTCACCCATGGTTCATTGAACCCAGGAATTTGAAATACACAAGTATAAGGCTGGCAGTATTTATGCTGTTGTTGAGTTTGAAGAGTTAGATATCACTCATTACTTTTTATTATAAGAGGAGAGATCCCTCTCTCACATAAATTTACTTGCCTTCCTCTATATAATTTTTTGGGAGAAAAGCAACTCAGTACTTACATTATTTCGGTTGTGCAAATAACATTAGCAGTCATGCATAAATTCTGGTTACATTTTCTTTTTAAATAACCTCTTGTTTTTTTCCAAGATATGATTTTCTCATTTGATTATTTTGTCAGCATATCTATGAACTAATGTTTCTGCTTGAAATGCATCCCAACCTATCTGGTAATTTTTCAAGTTCATCTTTTTCTTGAAAATATCTTTTTACCTAGCTTTTCATTTCCTGTCCCTTCCTGGCTAGGCAATCTCCAGCCTGTGGCACAGAGGTTGTACTAATAATTTTCTTCACCAGTGATCATGTGAAGTTGTTATCTTCTGAGTTGTATCTATTATTTAGTGGATGAAGTTCATCCTATTATTTTCATCTCTACTTTTGTGTGTGTGTGTGTGTGTGTGTGTGTGTGTGTCTGTATCTCACAGTCTTCCAACCACTGTTCATTCTCTCACTGTGTTAGAATCAATGTGATACTGTGCATGAACACTTCTCTGGGTTCTTACCTCCATGACAGAGTCAGGTGCCTTCCACATGATGTCTTAAAGACCCAGCCTGCCACCTGACTACTTCCCTGAAAACCCTGCTGACTCCTAATCTTTAGAGTGCATCAAACCCTCAAAGGTCACCACTGTTTCCCATCCTGACACAGGCCTCAAGAAGCATGTGTTAATTACGGAGTGATTACACACTGACACCAGCATTGACCCTCCACAGCCTTCTCCATACTGCTCTTGATTCTGCTTCTTAAGAACGAACCTGTTCTCTGCTGAAATATGAAATGCAATCACACTGTTTCCTCTTTCATGCTATTCCCTCATGGACTTTCAACATTTTACCTCAACTATTGGAACAACATAAACATGCACTAGGCGGTCATGAGTGAATATCCAGGTGAAATAAATATAAAAGGACTTGCATTCTGAGAGTTAAATTTTAGCAAAGGCAATCAGACAAAGGCATTGGGTTAATGAAAAATTTCCATTCATTCAAAAGAAAAGTATCACAGAATTACTCAGTGGCCAGTATGGAGAATTACTCAGGCTAAGTATGGAGAATACAGTGATATAAAACACAAAATTACTACCTTCATCAACTTATATGTTGCGAGGGAAACAGAAAAGAAACAAATAGCTCATTGTGGTAAATCCCACAAAGCTAGGTGAATTAAAGGCACCAGATTTGAAGATAATATGGCTCCATACATATATATCGGTACCAGGGACACAACTCAGGACCTTGTGCTTGTGAGGCAGGCAGTGGAACTACTGAGCTAAATCCCTGGCCCTTTTTCAATTATTTATGTTTGGGTTGACATATTTAAAAACCCAAGAAATATTTAACCACGGCATCTGATTTATTTCACAGCATTAGAGCCTCAAGATCTATCCATTTTCTTGCGAATGATTCAAATTGATCCTGCTTTATGGCTGAGGAGTGTTCCACTGTGTACATGTAATGCATTTTCTTTTCCCATTTATTTGCAGTAAGCCTATAGGCTGCTTCCAAACATTAACTACTGTGAATTGTGCCGCAATAAATATGAATGAGTGTGCATATGTTACTGTACTATCACTGTTTTGGGAAGACCTGGAACACATATAGCTGAATCAAATGGAATTTATATTTTTAGTTTTTGGTAGAAACTCCGTATTGATTTCCACACTGCACTTATTTACATTCTGATCTACAATGTAGAATAGTTCCTTTTACCCACAGCCTCACCAGCATTTTATTTTTTTTAAAAGGGTGTGTTCTTTTGATTTACATTCTCTAATGGCCAATGTTAATGAACATGTTTTCAAGTACTTATTGGCTATTTGTACTCCTTTCGCAAAGTGTCTGTTCATTTCAATTGGCAATTTTTTATTTGTTCCTTTTTTAATGAAGAAGTACATCTTTTGAATTCCTTATATTCTTTATATTAGTCTTCTCTCTGGGGAATAGTCAACAATTTTTCCCAATATTGTAGGTTGTCTCTGCACTCTATTCTTTTGCTATGCAGAATATATTAATTTGATATAATTCCTTTTGCTGATTGTTGGTACTATATCATATGGTATTTGGGTTCTATTCGGGGTGTCCTTACATGCATATATTTTCAAGAGTTTTACTGACTTTTTTCCCACCAGTCAGTTTTTCCTTTTCTATATTTAGGCTTTCATCCATTTGGATTTGATTTGATTCAGTGGTGAGAGATATGAATCTAGATTCTTTCTTTTGCATGTGGATCACCAGTTATCCCATGTGCATTTGTTAAATAGAGTGTCTTCTCTCCAGCGTATGCCATTGGCCCCTTTGTCATAATCAGATGGCCAAAGGTGCTTGGGTTGCACCTGCATTCTCCATTTTATTCTATTGCTTGTCATATTTGTTTTTCTGACAGTGCTGTGTTGTTTTCATCACTGTAGCTTGGTAATACAAATGGAAATTTGTGATTCTGATCTGTCTTTTGCCCTTCTTTTTCATATTTGCTTTGGTTATTGGGGTCTCTCCTGGTTGTATGCACATTTTAGAATCATTTTCTATTTTTCTGTAAAATGCTATTTGCTTGATTAGAATTGCATTAAATCTTTCAATCACTTTAGGTAATACAGCCAGTTGGACAGTATTGGATCTGCCTATCCAAAAGAAGGGGATGACTTCCCCTTTTCTAAAGTCTTCTTCAATCTCTTTTTGTTCCAGGCACCAGATTGCTTGTTGTAGAATCCTCATATTTCCTCAGTTATTATAAATACCAGGTAGGTATTATTTTTTGAACATATTATCAATGGGATTGTTTTCTTGATTTTCCTCTTGGTGAGTTTGTTGCTTGTGTATGGAAACACCACTGATTTTTGTTTCTGTATCCTGTCATTTCTGCTGAATTTGTATATAAATCCTAAGTGTCTTCAGGTGCTATTTTTAGGTTAAAAAAATCTGGTGCTATTTTCTAGGTAACAAGTCATATCATCTGCAAATTATGTGATTTGGAAATGAGAACAATGAAACTGTCTGAAAATAGGATCAGTAATCTTGCTTGCTTAAAGGGTTTTGAGTACTATGCTAACAGGATTGCTGCGACACTTCCTTGTCTTGTTCTTGAGCTTGGAAGGAATGATTTCAGTTTTCCCCATTTAGTAAGATATCACAGTGGATTTATCATAAGTGATTTTTATCACTCTGAGGTAATGTCTTTATACCTTTTTTTAACATTTTTAACTTCAATGGATTTCAGATTTCATCATAGGTTTCTTTCTGCACCTATTTAGAAAATCATGTGATTTCCATATTAGTTCTGTCCATATGGTGTATTTTGGGGTGCATTTGTTGATTTGTGATGGTTGAACCTTCCCTGCATTCCTGAGATGGAGCTGACTTGGTTGTGATGTGTGCACTTTTTATTAATTTTTTGCTTTTTTTTGCAAGTGTCTTTTAAAGAACTTTTACTCTGTAGTTATTACGGAAACTGGCCTCTAGGTTTTGTTTTTTTGTTTAGTCCTTGTCTTGTTTTGGTATCGGGGTATTGATGACTTCAAGCAATAGGTTTGACAGTGTTCATTTCCTTTCAATTTGCTAAAGAGTTTGAGACACGTTGCTATTAGCTCTTCTATGAATTCCTGTTAAAATCCTCCAGCACATCCTGGTCTTTTCTTATTTAGTGTAGTTTTTATTACTGCTTCTCTTTCAGTGCCTGTCAATGCTCTGCATGGAGTTTTTGTATCTTCTGGTTCAGTTTTGATAATTCATATATGTCTAGAAATTTGTCCATTTCTTCAAGATTCTCCAATTTATTGAAAGGTATGTTTCTGACATTTTTTCTTATACTGCTCTTGGATAACTGCAGTGTTTGTAGTGATTTTACCTTTTTTGAGCCCAATGGAAAATTGACATGAGTCTGTTTTATCTTATTTTGGTAGAATTGGCTAAGTATTTATCAGTTTCATTTACCATTTTGAAGAATCAGCTCTGATTTATTGATGCCTTGTATTTTTTGTCTCAGTTTCATTAATTTTCACTCTTTACAAGTTTTACGTTTGTATTGCTCTTAATCCTTTAAGACCTTTAGGTACACTACTGGGCTATATGCTTGGAATCACTCTATTTTTAATAGTGGCTATTCACAGAAATTTGCCTCTTAGGACTGCCTTCATTGTGTCATGTGGGTTTGGTAGGTTATGTTCCTATCATCATTTGATTCTGGTATTTTTTAAATGTATACCTTGAATTCTTCTGTGATCAATTTTTTGCTCAAAATTGTAGTATTTAATCTCTGTGTATTTTCATAATTTCTGTTCTCTCCTTTGCTGTGAATTTCTCATTTCAGTTCACCATGGTAAAATATCATGCAAGAGACCATTTCGAGTATTTTTTTATTCATTTGAGCATGCTTTATGGCATAAAAGAAAGTTCTCATTTAGAGAAAGTTTTGTGTGCTGCTGACAGAAATGTGTATTCTATTTAGGTGGATGAAATATTTCACATATTGGTTAGATCAATTTCTTCTCAGTGTAGTTAGTTTGACACTGATATGTCCTTGTTGATATTTTTTCCCAGTTGACCTGTTTGTAAGAGTGGGATATTGAAGTCCCTCACTGTAATTGTATTGATGTTTACTTGACCTTTTATGTGCAGTAGTATTTTCATGAAATTGGTTGTGCTGGCATTTAGTACATATATATTTAAAACTTTTTTTTCCTGTTGAACTATTCTCTTTACCAGTATGTTGTGATTTTTGTTGTCTCTTTTGAGTATTATTTTTGGATTAAATTACACTCTGTCTGAAAATAAGATAGGTACACTAGCTTGCTCGCTTTAGTGGCTCTTGTTACATGGATCAAAATTCTATATACTTTCATCTTCAGATTGTGTGTCTGTGGATGAGGTGAAGCTCTTGTAGGTAACACATAGTTGTGTTCTGTATTGGGATCCAATCTTCCAGTTTGTGTCTTTTGTTTAGCAAGTTAACACCACTTACATTGAGAGTTATTACTGGAAGGTGTTTATTAAATTCTGTCATTGCATTATTTGTCCATTTCTGATTCCTTCATTTCTTTGCTTTTGTTTAACTGCACTCTGGTTGAGATGTATTCTTTTCTTTGGGCTAGTTGGTGATGTTGGCCTCACCATTTCTGTCTAGGTTTCCCTTTCCTCTCTGTAGTTCACAGGAAGTCTCTAGCCAGCCCATGTCAGTGGTGTTTAGGGCTCACAGAGCTTGGCAGATTTCAGCTGCTGCTAAGAGGTTCCTGCATGGCCCCTCTGGATCTTCTGCATTTGGAGGGTGGGCAATGGATGGGGTAGCCCTGCGCAAGAAGGAGTATGCCAGTGTTTGAGGAGTGGTGGAAGAGCACCCATCTTGGCTCCAATCCTGTGTCTTATCACCTTCTGCATCACACTGGTATTAAATGCTGGCCAACATGTTACTTACTGAACAACAGATCTCTTAATGTCTGGTTCCAGGCCCCTAATTGAGACCACTCTCTTGTTCTTTTTTTTTCCCCCTATGGCCCTGCCAGTCTTAACTCAGTTGCTGACTTCTGCATGAGTATCTAACATTTAGTTTCCTTGGTTTCTTGATCTGCAAATATCTCAAACTCCAGGCTTCCCTTCTCTCAGTGAGAAGAGAGTCAAGATAGGGGAGCACTGGACAGGGAGTGCTCTGCTGCTATGCTCTGCCTTTTCTGTCAGGAGGCTCGATATTTTCTCTGTGTTCATAAGCTGACTGCAGTCCAGTGGCAGCCCTGCTCCTTGTCCTCTTACCCCAGCACACCATCCCTTGGGAGACTCCTTCCAGTTGCCCTCCCATGCTTGTGTCATGTGAGTGCCTACATTTATCAGTGCATTTATGGGCCTGCTGCCTCTGCTCGGCACGAGGAGCTTTTGTATCCACATAGTTCTTGAGCCTCATCCTGTGTACTCACACTCAGACTTCACAAATCTTGGTATTTGCACTCCTACCTTTAACTCTCTCTTATTAAGCAGGTTGTGAGTCCAGAACTTCATTGTGGAGAGCTTTCAAAAATGTTTATAGGTGTGGAAGAATGAACACATATGAATTAATGTCAGGACTTTAAATAACTAGAATGAAAGCAACTGTGGCTATGTGTTAACTCCTAACATGTGAAGTGACTTTGCCTCATCGTGCGAACATCTTTTTGTCCATTTTCTGCAGTGAACTGGATGGGCAAGTGTACCTCCTAGTGACAGGCACCGACACTTACTATCTGAAGCTTGAGATGTTTCAAAGACAGTGGAGATTCTTTTATTTCTTTGTTTTCTTATATTCACCAAGCCACCCATGGCTACAAATAGGCACATACAAAGTGAATGCTTAATTATCTTTCACTTAATACGTGTAATTTGTGCAATTAACTATAGTTTAAAACACATAATAATCGTCTCATCATTTTCGTAGTGCCATTGTCTCTGTTTGCACATGCTGATCCTAACAACCTACAGGAATCGTGGCATTGTGCCCTCTGTGTAGATCCACATTATCCTTCCCTTTATGGGCCTATTATCTTTGCAACATGAATAAGCTTTTCCCACACAGAAAACTCCTCTGCATAATACTAACATTCCTCATGGAAATACCCGATGGCAAAGGGTGACGCAGAGGAGTGGCCATGTGCTTGTTTTGAATTTGGTATGAATGAGAATGCATCTTTCAAATGAATTCCCTTATTTTATGACTTTCCTCTTACATAGGGCTGTGTATCCTGGCCACTTTGTTCATCTTGTTTTATCCCGGTTCAAATAAATTGTGGTAGAATTTCATGAGCGATAGCTGTCTGTTCCTGGGAAATGACTTCACAGGCCATAAGCTGGAATATAATGGTGGCAGGCGCATCTGTACAAGATGATGAGATATCTCATGAAAACTTCTGCATTCTTTCTGTGTGCCAAGCTCTGCTATCCCTGGCCTACTCACTATCGCGGAATTAGCAAGGAGAAAGCTTCAGAATAAGTCTGAAAGTGCTGTTTCCTTAGATCCTCCTGGAATCCTTTTCAAACACACCATCCCCAGCTCACCCACTTCCCAGCCTCTGGTCTGTACATTACAACATTATTAGAGAGGCTATAAATGCTCTCTCCACCACCTCGGAATGTTTTCCTGCCATTTTTTTCTCAGAATATATCCCTTTAGGAGATAATGTATAAGACTGACATGAGTAAATCTACAAAGCTCTACCAAAAGACATGGAAAAGGGAACTGAATAAATGGGGAGAAAAAGCACATTTTTGAATGGGATGATTTAAAGTTACAAGGGCACCTATCACCCCATCTTAACTTATGCGTACAACTCAGAGAACAATAAAAATCTAGTCAAGCTGCCTCTAACTTCAGCTGTGAGATAAAATGTTAACAATATCCACAAAATTAAAAAGAAGAATGGTAGAGAAAGAATCACATAAAATATAAGTAGATAAATATGTATAAACATAAATATAAATATGTATCAAACATAAATTCTCACCAGTAAAAGTAATCACTATAAATGAAGGGTAAGCAAGGTGATTAATAAAGCAGAACTTGGAGAACCAAAATAGACCTAAGGATCTATATTTATCAAAGAAGGAGGAAAAACTAAGAAATAGTGTAAAGACAGGTGTCTACAGGAATTGTCAGAACAAATATACATGGACAAAATAAAATGTGTGTTCTATAGCATGTATATAAATATAATTTTATTTTCTCTAAAGTACTAGGGGTAAAACATGTCTAAAATAGGATAAAGGGAAGAAGTAAAGATTAAGATTATGTAGTCATTGATTTGAATGCCAAGCAGAGAGAGGCAAAGTCTGGCAAGACTTATCTTTATAGCTCTGATTTTCTCCCTCTCTCTCTCTCTCTCTCTCTCTCTCTCTCTCTCTCTCTCTATTTCTGTCTCTCTCATAATTCTAAAGATTAAGGTCAGTCCATTGTGCATGCGATACATATGCTCTACCACCAACCTGTATCCCTAACATATTTTTTGTCAAGACAAAGTTTCACTAAGTTGCTTGGGCTAATCATGAACTCATAATCTTCCTGTTCCAGCCTCCCAATTGGCTGGGATTAGTAGTCAGAGCAACAGACTGCAGCCTCAGGGTATTACTTCACTTAACCAGTATCACATTCTAGATTATGGCTCTTGAATATTGCACCAGTGAAAAAGAGAGTGGAACAAGATCCTAATGAGATAATTAGCAATTTGAAATAAGAAGAAAAGGGCTAAAGGTGTAGGGAAAGTGGGAAGGGTAGGGGAAAGGGAATAAGGGAAAAGAAAAAAAATATAAGAAAATGAAAAAATTGAAATAAAATGTTTGTAAATGGGGAGGGGAGGAGGGGGTAAAGGGAGAGCAGGGACAAGGGGAAAAAATGAGAACCAAGACCTGTCATGTAAAGGTACAAGATTCTAGTAATGGATGTATCTTTACTGTATACCTAGAATGTACCAAGAAGTGCAATAAAAAGTAAAAAAAAAAAAAAAAAAATGAGAGAGTGGAGACGGTATTAAGAAAAGCTCTCCCCAGAGACTGAGATACTGCTAAAACTGTCTCTATTTCCATACCTAACTCAGCTTATTCCTCTGTATCAAAATAATTTTTAACTAATCTTGGAGCTTCTCTGCTAATATTAAAATATGCAACTAGGATTTTTACTTATATAGTGCAGTGATTCCAGTAGATAAAGGGTGGTTTTAAAATGTTATAGTATACGTAAAAATTTCTCAGAAAGACTCAGGTCTGCCTACTTTAAATCCATTTATCATACCTTAATTTATGGGAGAACTGACACATGAAAGAAAAGCACAAACACACATAAGATATCTAACAAATGAAGTGAGGGGAATTAAATCAATTTATATCAACTGAGAGGATAGCAAAGAGATAAATAAAAACAAAATTGGTGGACAGGGCATGGAAGGCGTAATTCCAGGCAGATAGTGTGGCCTTAAATCCCATAAATCTCAGTAACAAGGCTATTTTACCTGGCCTGGGCCATTCACCTGTGCTCACCCGCTTCTTATCCTCCTCTGGGGAAGTGATAGTCTTTTTGAGGTGGTAGCAAAGGAAGAAGATGGCAACAAGAAACGTGCAAGACAGCCTCATGCCTAGGCCTGCATTCATACACTCTCCCACCCGTCTAATTCTATTGATCCAAGCAGATCGCCTGGCCAAACACAAGGTTGCCGGACAGGGCAGAAACATTACGGCACTTCTTCAGCACTCTGGCACAGTCTGAGAATCACATGGTAAAGAGCGCGGGGCTGAGAGGGTACAGCATTGGAGTCAGTCATGTGATCCCCCAAGTAGCAGAATATCCCCACTGAGACTGGCTCCCATCCCTGGGACTTGGGAGCACAGTCAGCCATCAGAAAACAGATGGAAAGGGAACGTGGTGGAGGGAGCAGTATTTGGGGTATTTTGAGATGGAATAAGAATAGACTAGATAGGAGACAGGCAAACGATCTGCATCTAATTCATCTTAATCAGTCTCAACTCATTCCTGCCTCCCAAATCTTTTAATACCACTTGCTGCTCTTACTTGCTTTATTCATCACTTGTAGCCCTGCTAGATGTAAGAAAGGATATGCATGCTGTGTTTCCTGCTGGATCTTCAGACATAAGTATATAGCTTTGGTTTCTAGTATACAGTCAGTTAAAATTTAATAAATAAATTTAATCAGTTAATGAACAAAAGTTTTTAATCAAAGAAGAAAGCAAGATAAAGTGGAAGACTCTTAACTTAAATCCTGTGTGTGTGTCCGTGTGTATCTGAATGCATGTGTGAGTTTCTTCATGATTGCGTGTTTATGCATGTTAGCAGCTTACTGTTCTCACCAATATTTCTTGTGGTTGGTACATAAATTGGTTGTAATGTAAAGTGGTTGTTATGTGGATGGTATGTAACTAATTATGACCTGGAAATACTTTTTTGACTCAAAATTCTTCAATTCTTAGAGGAAGTAATTTGCACATTAAATCTGACTATCTTAAATGATCACTTCTATGACTAATGTGGAAATATCTCTGGTCACAAAGAAAAATGAAGCTAATTTACTGACATTTGTTGGAGATACCAAGATTATTACAGCCTTCAGTGAATCAAATGAAAAGTAAAGAGTTAATGTAGCTCAAAAAATGCCCTATGGATTCTGATGCAATTTATCAAGGATGTCTCAGATTCCACGAGGGAAAAATACTAAAACATAAGTAGAAATAAATTATGGTGTTATTTAATTAACTGGGAAGTTCAATGTGCTCTAGAGACAATTTATTACAATAAATAGAGCATCTTATCCTTGCAGTGCATTGTAATGAGTATAAATCTAAGAAGAAAAACATTTACCAATTCTTTGAAGAAAATCATTTACCAGTTCCTTAAAAACTGTACCTAAGGGCCTCATTAGATTAATACTTTACTAGAATGCTTCATTATCTTTTCAAGCTCCATGTTACAGGGCATTTCTCCACACCTGACGCCAATGATCAATTGCTCTCTTTGAAACACTCCCCTTTGGATTTATTCCCCAGTTTTCCGGAACAATTTTCTCACCGTTGTTTCTCTCTCTTCCTTGTAGGCTTCCAATAACCGCCTCTTACCTGCTGGAGGCTTCTAGGGTTTCTTCTCACCCGAGTTTCCCTTGAGCTCACTATGGAGAAATCATAAGTATTTTTCACTCCCTAGATATCCTGAAAATTTCTAATTTTGCACTTCTGTGCTTCTGATCATGTGTACTCATTGTGCTACCAAAATTCACCTTCATCTTCCCAATTCTGTAGATTTTTCAAAGACTAGCTCAAGTTCCACTATTTTTCAGTAAGTTATTCCTAAACATTTTATGCCATGAACTATTGATTTCCACTAGATAAATAGTTTTACCTGAATTGTTCACTTGTTACTAACACATTTTTTGCACATCTTTTATTATTTTAATACATTATCATTTTACTCTATCCTCGACATTTTCTTCCTGATGTTACACACTCTGCTTCACAATTCTGTATGACTTATTCAGGGTCTTCTGTGACCTACAAAGCCTTGAATGTCACTTTGAAAGCAATTTAACTCAATTGCCCTGTCTTCCTCTGTTTTATTTGTGCATCAATAATACAATAGACATGTTTTTAAATATCCGTTGATGGTTTTCAAAAAGTACTGCATAAATAGAAATTACAGGAACGAATTATGCAGCATCTCCATAGCTATTATTTATAAAATCAAAACAAAATGTAACTTTGAATAGAAATAAAACATGTTAAATTTAAATATTTTACAAAAAAACTGCTAAATTTTTATTATATGTATAACCTCATTAAGCAATTTAAGCATAGGTAGAATTATACTAAATTTTTCACTATCACTCTTGTTATAGTAAAAATAAAGTTTTGAGACACTGAAGCCTAATGCACTCATATTCTGAATAAATACTACTTTAAAGTTTTTGTTCCAGATCTAATCAAGATCAAGATTAGCAGATCTGTACGTGACAATGCATCTGGAGGGTGACATATGCGAGACACAGTAGCGCACACACATCCTGCACAGAATCAGGGGAAGTGGCCCTTCTGAAAGCAGTGCAGCACTAAGACCCTCAATAGAATGTAAAACCCCAGACAGAATTTTAATTTCCAAAGACTAAGAAATCGCAGGAATTTATTTATTTGTAATAGCTGTGCATGACTGGAAACATGCAGGACGGAAGCACCACTTAAACATAAGTCTAATATACGTGTGACTCGTTTCATTGTAATTGGTTGAACTGTACCTTTCTTAGCTTATGCGAAGTCTCCAAATTTCCTCAGGACTTTCTCTGCAGTGCAATAGATATACCTCACCATAAAGCAGCATCAGTGGGAGACTTGATGTCGTTTTCCTGCAACTAATCTGGCTCTCCTGGGTGTGAGAGGAGCTAGCAGCAGCTGAAGAGTGCTGCATATGTCCTGAATGCTCAGTTACCTCCTTTGGGATGCTGCGGAACGCTGCTTCGCAAAGAAGGGATGCTGGAAATGCAAGCAGGCTTCTCAGTGCTTTTGTGGGAATTTCAGGGTATCCTATCTTGACTTTGGTTTACAATGTAGATTTGTCTCAAACATATTTTTATGACCCCCATCATTTGTGATCTCAAGCAGATGAATCTCTTCTAACAAGGACAAAGTTGATTCACCTGAATGATTCACAGAAAGGTCATGAATCCATTACTTTCCAGTCTGTGTGTGAGTGTGTGTGTGTGTGTGTGTGTGTGTGTGTTTTGGGGAAGTACTGCTAAAGTTTTTTTGAAAGCTGAGATAGTATTGCACCAGCGGGGAGAAAGAAGGTCCTGGCCCAGCCTTTTTCAAAATTTCTGGCAATCTTTGATACATGTCAAAAATCCCACTATTCACTAGTTGCCCCCATAATTCTAGTTTAGCACTAAGAGCAGCCACTTTATCTACTTCATCCTTAACTCTTGAGATGACAGCCCTTAGCAGGTCGAATATGTCACACGAATAAGCAAGTTTTGCAGCCAATTCTCTGCCACTGAAGTGTCCTGCATCAGTGACTGATTGTCTAAAGATATCTCCAGAGAAGCTCTAATAACTCAGAAATGGTGACCAGTTTTATTTTTAGAAATTCCTCTGTTTTCTATGATGGGATATGTATTATCTGGATCCATCTCCTGGTGGAGTTGTGTGACCATACGTGAGCTATGTGCCTGCTCTTTGATGTGGTTGATAATTTTGATCACATCCTGTAAAATGTTGTTAAATTCAAGTAACTTCCTCTTGCTCTTGACCATTTCTGTGTGGATGACAGATTACACAGACTCACAGGCAGAAACAACAGTTTGACCCAAGTAATGAAACCAGAAAACCATCCAGTCACGGCAGCTGCCCTGTACATGCACACACCAGCACGACTGGCCAATTCGCTTTTCCTGTGTGTAATCACAGTTCTGCAGCTGTAGTGTTGCCCAGCATCAGAAGTGTATATAATGCCCTCATGCACATCCTCCTGAAAAATACATCACACAAAACATATATCGTGGCCTTGACAAGATCAGTAGAATCATCAAGCTAGATTGCATACCACATGACTCATTAATCTTCTCTTTACTTTGTGCCTCAATATCCTCTACTATTTCAGCAGTTTGTCTACTTAAAATGTTAGCCAAAAGAGTGTCACCTTTTTTTTTTCTTAGTACCAGACATGGAACTCAGGACCTTGTGCTTGCCAGGCAGGCATGGCATTGCTGGGCTAAATCTCCAGCCTCAAACAGCATCACTGTTGAACTGTAGTTTTTCCTAAAAGTTTACAACAGTGTCCTTAGCAGTCTGCAGGTCAGCTCTTCACCAATAGTAAATGGCTTCTTAGCCATGATGTAGTTGAACACAATTAATAATAATGCCCTCAGTGCAGACATGCTAGTGAAACACTCACATTCAATAATTGCTTCTGTTCTTTGGGTCCACTATTTCTGTTTGACTATTTGTTTTCAAAAACTCCAAAGGCTTGTTAGTGAATGCAGTTGCTTCGTCTCCATGTGGCGAAGCACTTTTGAAGACTTCGTGGCTTTATTAAGTCAGTCACCACATACTATGCAAAATGGGCTTGAAGAATGTGAATCACTGGTGGTTAGAAACCATTGCATCTTTATTTTTGCTGCTGGCTTAGAGCCTTCTGCTGTCTTGTTCTTGAGTCTCCCCCTCTTTTCAAAGAAGGGGTCCACTGATGTTTGTTCTTTACTTATTTGCCTAGGGTTAGCTGGTGAGCTTACCAAAACCGTGACGGAGACAAGGATGTAGCCCAGGAAGTGGCACTGTCAGAGTGATAAACAGTATAATAGGCAGGCCATGGATGGGCTGGGATAATGGCAGGTTCGGACTAAGGTCAGCCTGGAGGTGCCGCTGTACAAGTGACGTGTATCGCTCTCTCCCTTGCTGCTAGGAAGCCTGTCCCCAGGCCCAGCTTTGTCCCTTGTCTGCAACTGACAGTCTTGATGTGAATCTGCAGTGGTTGGTTTGGGTGGGCTCCGCTCGTGATAACCTGCATTTGAATCCACTCCCCACCCTGGCTCCATCCACTTCAGACATCAGTGTCTCCATCGCTTCCCCCGCTGGGACTAAGTACCTCACTCCTACAACTTAAAGGAGGAGGTTTATTTCCGTGATGTTTTAGAAGTTCCAGTCCTTGCACTGTCAGCAGCGTGGACCAAGGGGCTGAGTGAAGCGAAGCTGCCCACCTCAATGACCCCACCTCCTGAAGGGAAGGGAGCAGAAAGTGAAAGGAGGATCCAGGGAGGAGTTACACCTCGCCAGGTCAAGTCCCATTGACGGACCTCTCCGGACAGCTCCCACAGTTCACCTTCCGAAAGTTCCGTATCAGTGAATTAAGCTTTAGCAACACATCCACACCTAAACCATAATAACTCTCAAAAGCAGCACATAATCTGCATCGCTCCCATGTGTAGTGCGCCTAAGGGTTTCTACTCCTACTAGAGTCTGCAGATTCAGCAGGAGGCGGAGCTAACACAAGTCTGGGGAGTGGTTTTAAACAGACGTGAAACTTAGCAAACAGCCCGGCCATTCACCCCCTGCCATGGGGATCAGGTTCTAACAGGCCGGGGGCTGACACGGGCCCATGGCCCTAGAGTTGGGAGCTCAAGTCATATAGAATAATCCCACCCTCAAATTCTGCCATTCTTTATCTGTTTATCTACCACCCACCCGTGCTCCTGGAAACCACTAATCTTTATATGAACTCCAAAGTTTTGCATCTTCCCGAATATCATATACTTAGAATCACAAGAATGTAGCATGTTCAGAACGAATCCCTTCTTCGTGTTCTGTGCTTTTAAAGATTCTTCCATTCTCCTGGCAATTTTTCCTAGTGTTGTTAACATCCCATGGCCTGGATGTACCCTGATTTATTTGTAAATTTACCAATAAGTCATGTTGGTTGTTTCCAACTTTTGGAAATTATGAAGAAAGTAGCTTTAATCATTTGTGTAGGTTTTTTGTGTGAGGATAAGTTTCAAATTTTGGAAGTAAATATAAAGGAGCATTGAGGCTGGGTGTGGTGGCACATGCCTGTAATCCCAGCACTAGGAGGCTGAGGCAGGAGGATCACTGTGAGTTTAAGACCAGTGCAGGCTACAAAGTGAGTTCCAGGTCAGTCTCAAGTACATAGTGAGACCCTGTCTCAAAAAACAAACCAAAGCCAAAACCAAAAAATATATATATAATAATAATAATAATAAAGGAGCGTTGTTGCTGGATCCTACTGTAAGAATGTATTTGGCTTCACAGGAACCTGCAGTTGTCTTCCAATGTGACTGCTCATTTTGAATTCCCATTGATGATGTATGAGACTTCCTATTGTTCCTTCATTACTAGCACTTGGCATCGTCAGTGTTTTGGACTTCAGCCGTTCTAACAGAGATGTGGGGAATGTCATTTAGAAGTATTTTTGGAAATTTGGTCTCACACACTCATACTAGGTTTTCTGCATGTTCAATTAGGAGCTTAAAACTTATTCAACTATCAAGTCCTTCTTGCTTTCCCCCCACTTTCCACCTTCTCATCTCCCAATTCCCTAATTTAGTTCAATATTTTGTTCAAAAACCCATAATTCTTTTTTTATTACTACTGTAGCTCACAAAGCATTTTTCCAAATGCTGCATCTTCCTTACAATTTCCTTTCCATTTACAGATATCATGGGTCATTTTGGCCCCAAAAGCCTCATGGTGTATACAACTGGATCGATCAAACACTGTTGCAGTTGGATAAGTTAATTATCTATCTCGTAGGCAGTTAGACAGGGCCGCCCTCAAGGAGCCAACCCAGCAAGGAGCCAACAGAGAGGACAATAATGATACAGTCACTGTGGCCAGAATTATAATAGGAGAGAAACTACTATACTCTTGTGCTACCCCTGGGGATGAATAACAGTGGTTGATATTCTAAATAACCACCTGAGTGGGGGCCCAGGTCTTAATCCAGCCTTTCCAGGAAATACCGCTGACCCCAGGCTTACTGAAAACCCTTGTGTGCTTGGTACGTGACTTGCCCATTTGACCCCTATTTAATCAGTATTACCTGGGTGACTGCACTTGTAATCTTATTGGTTGTTCATGATTTTGCCTCTTCTCATGCCCACCTTGTAATCTTCCACTGGGCCTTATAGTTTTGCTCCACTTTGTACTCACCCCACCATATGGCTTGGCTGTATAAAATGTCTTTGAAAAGTGGGGTGAGCAGACAACCCACTTTCTAGTCCCCCTTCTGTCTCTCTTAAACCGAAGTTTTCTTTCCCTCAATAATTTTTTCCTACTCTTGACCTCTGTTGTTCCTAGAATTCATTCTTCAACTTTAGAGAACACAAACTCCGGTTTTGGACATCTAACAGGTTTGGGAGTTACATCTCTTCCCCCTATATCAATCCTAGGCAGCTATATTTATATAAAAAAGAGAGATTATGAAATGGTGACATGGTCAGATGCGATGAGAGGACTCGGCAAAACATCCTTCATTAAGGTCCACAATAGAAGCTTCACCTGCAACAGCCATTTCTAGTTTTGTGTATCTCTAGTTCTGTAGATGCTTTGTAACAAAAGCTAGCCCCTGTGTAAGTCTTCCTGATGATCTTTTCTGGGGCGGAGATGGGAATATTCTATTTTTAGGATAATATAATGAGTTAGCAGCTTCTGGCTTATTGTAGATTTCATCACCCAAACATTATTTTGTGAATGAAGACCATTACCTCCAAAACAGGAGGGGTTCAAATGGCATCAATAAAGGTTGAAATGTGTTATATACATAGACCAACTCTCCACGATGAATGTAATCATTAGGTACTACAAACGTGCATTCATAAAACTAAAATTTAAAAAAAATAAAATTTACCCACTGTATAGAAAGAATATCAATGTGGTTGCTTATTTTAGCAGAATCACAAGTTAATTTTAGTCACTCTAGTACCAGTAAGAGTGATGGAATACAAGCAATATTTCTAAGGACAAAAGCATTGTGGGTATCACGCATAATAGCTATCACTTCATAGTGCAGAAGCTTACTCTACAAAGCTGGAAATAATAAATTCACGAAGAAAATAATGAATAGAAACATGGATGTCAAAGTAGGACAGGTTATTAATCTCTGAAGTGCGGTGACCAAGAAGGGAATTTCCTGTTCTCTGCCTAGAGAGATGAGAATGATTTGCGCTATGGTGATTATTTTCCTCAGCGTTCAAATCAGCCACTGTTTCCAGATCAAAACATACTTCCATTGTATAGGGCAATTCCAATTTGTTCCTATTCAAATTATGCATTTAGATGTCTATTTACAACAATTAGAACAAGAGAAGGGCTGCATTCTTGTGCGAGCCCCAAATGATTGGTTAGATACAGAGAGAGAAGCAGTAGTTGGTGAGAATGTGGCTCCAAAACCATCCAAAGACCAATCATCAAGGACTGAGGGGCAATAAAGTTCCCGGGCTTCACAGATGCAAACAAAAAAAGAAAGAAAGAAATGTTTCAGTTACACACCAGAGTGAATGCTGGTACCCACACGGCCACAACTTGGCAGCTCCTGACACAAAAATAAAAATAAAAAACCGGTAAGCAAAGACAAAACTTAGAAAAGTCCACAATACTTTGCAGAGTTGACCAAGGCAGGGTTTACTCTATGGAAATAAATATATGACAAGGTTTTGTCTATGCTTCGATGAGATCATCTTGAGGGGCAGACATCTTAGATCTAGGGCTTCTATGTGTTATCCTATTTCCACGAAACACTCAGAAGATAAAGGACAAAGAGAATAACTGCAATATTGCTACTGAAGGAAGTGCGTTTATCCAAGATAGCGAGATCCTTTTACTTGATATAAAAGGAGAAGCAAGTGGAAGTATAATGGAAGCCGCGAGATGCCGCAGGCGCGTCTGCTCTGAAGCGAAGGCACTTTGCCCCACCTAGGGACAGTTCGCATCTCAGCTGCAGACTCTCTGAGGACTGCCTCAGCAGCAGAAAGCTCTTTTCTCAAAGCTGCACCTCACTCCCTAAGCAGATCCTTCTGAGGACCCCCAGAACAGGAGCGTGACGGTTCCCTCCCGACGTGAGAGTAGGAGTGTAATGTGCCAGCCGGCTTCCAGGGACCCGCGAGTTCAACTGCATTAATTCCTGTTCTCCGTAAGTCCACTTACCCTTCTTTCCCTTCTTTTCTGAGGATGTTGCTTCCAAGAACACGCTCTCATAAATGCCCTTCACAATTAGTTACAGCTTATCTTCTTCTTCCAGCACAGCCCAAACTGAATATGGTGGTGGCCTTAGTGATCAAGCAAAATTTAGGCAAACTTTTGGAATTAAATCACTTGCTGTGTCGACAGCAATGGAAACCATAACTGTAGGTTGGGAGATATTAAAGACGTGAGAGTCTGGATTAGAAGTTTGTGGACATCAGTGAGAGTTCAAATAAAATACCTGAAAAATTAGAAAAGACTGATATGTACTCACAAACTATAAACATACACGGGACAAGGCTATAGAAAAGAGGATGTTCACACCCTTTGGAACATTCACCCCCACAGATTCTGCTGAGTGGTTATAGAGCTGGGCAAAGGGTGGGCTGCCAGAAGACAAGTGAGCTCCTTGATGAGACCGTTCTTGATGCCAAGCGAGTATTTGATAGACTGGCTTTCCCAACACCTTTGTACATAAAAGCGAGATAACCCAAGGATTTTAGATACAGAACAGCCCTTCCTCTTCTCCTCAGGCCACGGTGAGTTTTTCTACCGGCCTACTCTCACATCTCAGAGCACATTTCTTTCAGGCTTCCGTAAGTCTGCACTTTCACTGCCTTCTCTGAGTGTCTTGTCCAATTAGCTGTTTGGGACAGCATGAACCAGAAAAGAAGCCCCATGGACCCTCCATCTGCCAGCAGTCTCAGAAGACTGCAAGAAAAGCTCTAACCACTTGTCACTGAGGTACAGTCTGGAACTGAGTAGTAATAGCTGCACAAAAAGTACAAAAATTTCCACCCAGAAATTTCTCCATTACTTATACTGTAAAAGGGAAGGTATAAATTGCATTAGGATTAAAACTATTGCTCTTTCCAGGGCATTGTAAAATCTCATTGCACCTGGGGTGTAGGAAAATGGGAAGAAAACTGGTTTTAGGGAAAGGTCAGAATACACACAGATTGCGGTTGCTGCAACATGAGGGAAAATAGCAGAATGATACTGAGCCTCGAGATCAGAGTCGCACCTAAGACTGAGGCCCCATCAGAAGGAGAGACAGGGAACTCTGCCAAATGCCTTCCTTTACCAAGCTTTGAACAACAAACCCCCCAGAGAACAGGACAAGAACAGCAAAATGCAGGAGATAAAAGCATACAGATGAAATAAAGTTCATACTTCCATAGGCGTGGATTCAACAGTTAATCACCACTTTGAACAATGCATTTACAGGAATATGAACCTATGGTTCACTAGGGATTGTGCACCAAACTAAAGAAAATTAAAAAACAAACCTCACATTCACCTAACTATTGATCATGTTTACCTAATTCTCAGCACAAGGGTGCCTAGGTCCAGGCATAAAGCTCATCTCCTCAATATCGATAGTCCTACACAAAATGCCCAGCTTTTAACCATGCTATAAAGAAGTAAAGAAAACACAAGTTATGAAAAAGAAAGAAAACATGGCTAAAAGATACAAAGTAACACTCAGAAGTACACACAAGCATGACCATGAAACTGTATGACAGAAAATCTAAGCTACTCATGATGATATTAATGGTTCTAAAGGAAAAAGTGCAAGATCAGATAGACATTTTAAGAAGAGACATTAGCACTAAAATAGAATGCTAATGAAAATACTATAAAATTAAAAGGGAAAAAACTGCTTTGGACAGAAACTAGAATAAACTCAAGTTATTTGAGGTAAAAGAACCAATGAACTTAGAAGTGCATGGTTAAAAATGACTCATATAAAAACACTAAGAGAGGAAAAAGAGAAAGAGGAAAACTGCTAAGAGTTTGGGATAAATGTAAAACAATATAGAACATTTATACATATGTAAGTGAGTCTGCAGATAAGTCACAGCAGATGAGGATTTTCCAAAATTGTTAGGGTAGTGCAAGTCTAGATCCAAGTATTCAGAGAACACATAGCCAATTGATTGACTCCACCTGCAGCAAAGACACCTACGTAAATCATATTTAACTTTCTACAAACTAAATATAACTTCTTAAAGAAATTGAGAAACAAAAATCACTATACAAATAGGAAAATGTACATGATGTCTAGTCTGAGAAAGGTTTCAGGATAGTAGAATGACTATAATAAAGCTATGAGACATGAAGGGAGAAGCCATCTACCCACAATGTTTAATTCTGTATACTAGAGGATTGTGGAACTGCAAGGATGAAAAAAGATGCACCACGGAAGGGGAAAGCAGAAAGGAGCTACTAATCTTCCTCAATAGGCTTTGAAAAAAATGTTATAAAGACAAAAGTGGCTACCAGGCGTAATGTTAAATATGTCTGTGGTCATGAGGATATTAAAATGGTGTAAGCACGTTATCAGCTCAACAAAGCAAACATAGAGAATTAAAGGACAAAACAAGCACATAAATATAATAAAAGGTAACTTAGATACCAAGTCTCAAAGATGGGTACGTTTACTAGAAAGAAGAAAGAAAATGCATAGGAAATATATAGGACACATGTAGAAGAATAAATGGAGCGATGAAATAAGCCCAATCGAAGAACGTCTGGGAGCACCAGGGTCCAGCGCCTGGGTCACAAAGCGCAGGAGCATGAGGCGGTGAGAGGAGTGGAGAGCAACCACAGTGGGGTTTGTACTGCCCTGGTCCTGTCTAGCAGCCCAGCCGGGCCTGATCTCCCACCGAGCCACATTTTCCAAGAGCCTGAGCCATTCTCAGGTCCTGGAAGCCCCGCCCTGAGAGCCCTTACAAATAGGACCTTTCCATTCGATGTGGTGATGCCCCAAGTAGCCTGACATTCTCTCCGGACGGAAGTCCCTTGCCTACGCCTACATCTCCCCGAGTTTTACCAGGTTTATCTTCCCAGATATTCAGCGTTTCCATTCGTATGTCCAGGTCTTTGATCCAGTTTTATTTGACTTTAGCTCAGAATGAGAGAAGCTGGTCTACACGCGGTCTTCCGCAGGTGGACACCTGTGGAAGAGGCTGCCGGGCCCTTTGGCTTGAGTACATCACAGCCTGTCTCTCCCTGTGCTCAGCTCCGTCTCCTTCTCTTCAGCTGTCAACCCCAAGAAAGCTCCAGCGAATCTCTGTCTCAGAATCTGTTCCCCAGTCCTGGGAACCTAAGCTGCAATTGTAAGGAAGGGAGCCTCCTTATTCCCATGGCAGCAGCATGCCAGATTCTCCCGTCAGTGGCCCGAATTCCTTCTATTTTTACTCTTTCATCTCTTCACAATTATAACATGCCAATTTTTTTTTTTTTAGCTTTCAACATTTTAAAAATCTCCCGTTCGTTTTATCCTACTAAAAATGCTTGATGGATTTCTGTGCATAAGCGATCACCGTCACTGGTAGCTTGAGAAACGGTTACTGTTCTTCAACGCTCAGTTTATGTCTCCCTCGCCGACGCTGGCTCCTGTTGTGCTCTCAGAATTTCCTTAGCACCTCTTTCCATTCATTGTAAGTTACATTCACACCCAATGACTGTTGGAATTGCGTGTTATATTTGTGTGACCTCCTTGAAATCCACTTTCTAATCCCGCTTGCTCAAATCTGCCGATTCTTCACATTACCGTTCTCGTCTGTTTTGAACACCAAAATGAAGTAGGCTCAGTCTTCTAGGTGCCTTTCGCATCCTGGATCTTTTTCTCAGTTCTGGTCATATCAAAACTATAGCAATATCTAATGTCATTTTTGCTTTCTAAGAAGCAAAAAGTCTTTTTTTTTTTCCCTTGGTGGATTTTACCTGTCCTCCATATAAATAAATGAAAAAGCCACGTCATTAACCATTCGACACTTTATTATTCATCTTACGACTGTCAGCTGGCTACATTTTCCCTTGCTCCTATAATAAATTCCATGTTCTCCTCCTATATCGTCTCGTTTCTATAAAGTTTTGCATATGAATTTCTTAAATCAAATGTGACACTGTCTTTTAAAGATAATTTACTAAAGAAAGCAAATATATGAAACTAGACCTCATTATTTCATTCATGTATTAATTATTTATCAATATTAGTGTCTAAAGTCTGCCCGGTGGTATTAAAAGGCAAGAGAGTTGTATGAAAGTGACAAAATAGGAAAAGTAAAAAAGAGACAAAATTTCTGTTTCCATAGAATTGATATTTTAGTTAGGTGAGATGGATATCGACTAAGAGCTATGTGTGGGAAAACTCTTTCGAAGAAGGATGGACGGTACGTATTCTTCTTCCAATGCTCTCTAAGCGCAGTGAGGAAGATGAGGATCGTGTGCCCGTCGTCAGAGTTTACTCAAAGAGCAGGCACTACGGAGTCCTGTTTGGACAAAATAAATGAGTGTGCTCCTGGGAAGAGGTGAAGAATGAGCGCAGAGACGCCCGCTAGTCGCTCACTCCTGGCACTGTGACACACCCAGGCTGTTGTCTTTTAAATCTGCACAGATATGGCTCTTTTTCTTACTTTTCAAATTAGCGTCTGTTGGATCCCCACTCCATATAAATTGTTAAATAGTGAGACATCACCAGACCTTACCAGTATAGAAAAAGCATGCCGGTACGGCAGGACCTGAGTTTGACAATATCTGAATCCTAACTTCAGCAACAAGTTATTTGTTTCACAAGTATCTCACATTTACATATCAATGAATTCACCTCCACAAAATTACATCCATTACAGGCTTTTCAATATTGGAAAAACAAATTAGGATCATCTCAGAAGAATGTAATTACACTTAATAATAGATTTTTTCAGAATGTAAGCTATGCTGATTGTAAAAACTACTACATTCTATTTAAAATACTAAAAAGACTGTAAGTCTGCTAACCATTGATGTTTTCCATTATTCATTGTATGCTTTAATGATTCCTAATTATAAGACACAATTAGAACCACAAAAAACAAGATCTTTTAAGATCTTTATGAGTTCTTTCAAGCAGGAGAACTTGAAATAATATATTACAATACCTGCGGGTACATTTTCATTTCTTCTCTAGGCATCAGAGCGTTATTAAGGTATTATTTGAAACGTGGGTCTTGTGATCATATGTTTTGGCTTTAGAGCTTGATGTAAAATTGTCCAATAGCTCTCCTCATTTTTATTACCAGAAGTCTATGAATAAAGCAGAGCAAATGCAGTAGTTTGGAAAAGATGATGTCTCCTCAGTCATTTTTGCAAATTTGATATTATTAGAAATGACATCTAGAGCTTCATTTTTATTTTAATTATAAAATTATCAGAATGAGGCAGCTTAAACTGATATAGTCCTTGGAATTTTAGTTATACAAATTATTATATATATGTTCATGCCAGCATATGGAAAGTAAGAAAATTAGCTTAACAGAATATCTTAATCTTTTTGCAGGGTACCGGGGATTGAACTCAGGACTTTTTGTGCTTGTGGGCAGGCAGTGAAACCAGTGGGCTAAATCCCTGGCCCTCTAATAGCAATATTAGACATTTTAGTAAGCTATACTGGAAAAGATAAAGTCTGTTCCTTTGATTTAGTTTGGAAAGTAAATTTCAAGCAGACAAGAATAATCTAATGCTGGTAGTATCACATTGCTCATACCTGAATATTAAAGCTATCAAGCCTATCAGTTATGTTACTCTAAATATGTGATACTGTATAAAAAAACATGGAATAATATATTATTTAAATGTCAATAGGACATTTTTATATTTTAACATCACCCTGAATTCCGCCCCTCTACTTTTGTGTCATAGGTTATTGGGAAAAGAGTATATACAGCTTTGTATACAGTTCACACTAATATACATACTTATATCCTCCAGTTCATTAATATTCACATTATTCATTTTTCTTATACCCTATCCCATCTATCACAATATTATCTATTATTTATGAGCAAAAATGCCCAGTTCCAGTTGTACCACAACTGCAAAAGACAGAGGGCATGCAGAAGTTGGAGTAAGTAGGAGACCATCTAAGCCAATATTTATTCATAATGACATAAAGAATACGATTTTCACCAAATACCAAAGCTGAACTTACTTTTATTTTTATTTATTTTTAAGATGGTATTATGCTGGCTTGGTAAGCTGCCTAAGGTAGGCTTCGACTATCACTTTACTTGACCCAGCCTTCCAGCGTGCTAGGGCCGGAGGAGCGTGCCACCACCTTCTGCCATGATCCTATTCCTAACTTATTTTTACCTTTAATTTTCTTTCCAGGAGAAATGACTTAACTTGTAAAATCTGAACTTTATATTTAACAGCTGCAATTTTTTAAAATTAATCTTTCATTACTTTCAATGAAAATAAAATAATTAAACATATTTTCTGAAAAAATTACCATCCATACATACATAACAGCCTTTCCCAACTTTAGACATCTAAGTAATAGACCTAACATTTAGACTCATTTCTCTCTCCAGTAAAAACTGAGTTTTTAACTAGTATATGCTGCTGGGTTCTCCTAGGAATTTGCTGAACCACCATATCCATGGCCATAATGAGAGGAAAGAGAATTTCAGCAATGACATTCACTACAAATATGAGGGTATATTTAAGAAAAGGAGCATACGGAAAGGAGAAAATATGAGTACCACTTATGAAAACCTGGTAAAAATAATTTCAGCTCATCCCAAAGAACAGAATTAGTCGGTCTGGTAGGCTCTGTAAATAAGCCTAAATAAACTTGAACTGTTAGAGTCCACACAGGTACCAAGCAGCAGCATGAGTCCTTCAGGTCAGGGGCCACATAAGTGACTGTCTTCATAAACTGAAATTTAATTGTTTCCCCACAGTCAGAATTCAGGTAAAGAGCTAATATTGGGCTAACTTCTAAATTTTCATTAGTTGTGGCATTATATAATTTCAGTAAACTAGTTGGTCGAGCTCAAGGCAGAGCAGTAAGTATGTCAAAAGAACAGTATTTCAAAACGTGCCTACTATTCCATTGTCATCAGACCATATGGATGTTTCAAACAGAAGTTGATAATTGATCCCTGCCCCTTAGCTATGAAATAATTAACCCCAAAAGTGATCATCATTGATCTGAAATATTTACAAGTCCACGAGATAATTTTGAACCCACTACGATTGAGGAGCATTCGTAGTGAGGATAAACACTTCTATCACTCGTTCAGTGCTTTTAAATGCTGGACAATTGTGGCAGTTAGGGCTCTTTCTCATTCTTACCTGCAAATGCCTGCATCATCAATGACCGAGGCCCATGTTCCCATTGCTTTATAGCATAATTAATTTTCACCTGTCCCTAATATAGAATGTAAGTTTGCTGAAAGCAGGAGTTCTTTTTATCTTGTTTGCATGTTTTTCTAATGTTATCACTTTGCTTAACCCATAGGATGCTTTCAGCAAACCTTTTCAATGTATGGTGGGGAAAAAACCTGTTGCTATAATCTTAGTGCATTAATTCCAGAATGCCTTTTGTATATGTGTGTGCACTCTCATATAGCTCTTGAGATGTGCATATATGTGAGAGTGTTTGGCACATGCTGTGTGAATGCATGGCACATGTGAACATATGTGGCATCATGATTAGAATAAAATAATTTTATTTTTGTTTTTCTTTGTTTGTTCATTTGATTTTGTTGCTTTCTTGCAGCACAATCAACATCCAGGCAGCATTGCAGATTCAGTTCCCTGAAAACAACCTCAAAAAAGCAAGTGGTAGAACTTCATATTAGTGTTGGGCTTGCTCTGCAGGCAGCAAAGGAAGGAATGGTTATTGGCTGCTCATCTTCCCCACTCCTTCTTAAATGACTTTATTTCCTTTCTGTGTGACTTTCACTTAATGAGTATAGACATAAATGCAGATATAGATACAGATATAAACTCTGCCTTGTTTGTGTCAAGAATATTGCCAAGCAAAAAATAATTATTGGTGATTTGAACTCAATTAAGAATCATGAATACATCGAGTAAATTAATTTTGAACTGGGATAATTGGGAAATATAGGTTTATGCCATATTTTTCTGAATGCTTTTTAATCTCAGAATTAAATGTATTTTTTGTGCTAAAATTCATTGTAACTAGCATAACATCAATGTTAACAAAAATGCTTTATTTCAGATTCCTCACTGTAAGATAGCGAAATTGCAAAGAAGCAAACAAGGAATATGAGAAGTAACCTTTAAGGCACACAGATGCAGAAATACAGATGAATGTGTGTGAATGAATTATAATATGTGTCCAGAGCTCTTAGTTCTGTCTTTTGAAAGGTTGTAGAAGAAATGATACCTCAGTAGTAAGGAGAACACCAAATGCCTAATATTGATTTCTAACGTCTGTTATTCATTAAAAATTGTCAGGGATGCTTAAAAAATCTGAATCTGCATTTAGGTCTATAACTATTTAATCTATATGGATGTGCATCTACATCTAGATAGAACACACAGTGGTTGGTGGAATAATAGCCTCACAAAAATGTACACTTTCTAGCCTCCAGAGCCTGTTATTATATCATCCAACATGGCAACAGGGGCTTTGACATATGAATAAAATTAATGAAATATATATATATTCACATAAATATAGAACCTGTCTTAAATTACTTTTCTCGGTGCTGAAACAAACTATCCAATACCCACTTATTAAAGGAAGAAAAATTTATTTCACCTCATAGTTCATAGAGATTTCAGTTCATAGTCCACTGGTTTCAAAGTAAGGTGGTGTGGCAGAGAGGCATCACAGAGGAGAAACAGTTCATGGTGTGGCAGGGCAGGCAGAAGGCGGCAAAGCAGCAGCAGCAAGCAGCCAGCCTGTTTTTCTCTTTTATCCTATCCAGGCTATTTACCTTTTGAATGGTGCAACTGGGAACTATGCTAGTTCCAGTCAGTGAACCAATTTAGTACCACATACCTTCAATCCCATAATCACATGCCCTAGATCCAGCCAGCTTCAAAAAACCTGGCCTATAAGAACAGGAAAGCGACATTTAGTTATCATATACAGCAGATATTTTTTCTATTTTTTATATAATTATATGAATAAAATGTAAATATAATACTAAGCATTACAAATATAATTATATGAATAAAATATAATGCATGCAAATATACAAAGTATAGTTAAATATGTTTATATTATATAAGAACATTTTATACATTTTTTCTAAGATTCATAGTTTTATTATGTATATTTTATGTGTAAAATTCAGACATGTCAGAAACATTAAGGTTTGTCGAACAACTGATTTTTTTTTTTTTTTTGGTATCAGGGATCTAACTTGGTGAATTTTTAAAATAATGTAATAAATATGTTAAAAAACACCACTCTATTTCCTATTAGAAAATTAATGTTCATCAATAATATTATACAGAATATTATAAATGTTGTAGATATTTATTTGTTTCTATATTTGTTTGATTATTTTACATCAGCTATTTCAGGTAAATTCATGAGAGCTAATAGAATGTGGCTTTTAAGCAGAAAATATTCTAGGAAGATAATGTGCCTTTCACAGAATCGGCATTTGGAAGAAGGACTTGGAAAGCTTTAGGTCAGCAATACCGCCTTGGGTGCTCCAGACATGCCAAGTCCTGTGTCACTCTGACGAATTTCTATTAATTGAGCCATCTCAAGAAGACTGTTGGATTTATGGTGCCTTTTTTTTTTTCCAATTTGTGGTCCTCTCCATTTCTATGCCTGGAAATTAGAAAATAAGTTCTAGGAAATCTCTGATAGATTTACAATACTTTTTCAGTGCAACTGGAGAAGTTGTTTGTATATTTCAAATATTTAAGTGGACAGGACCAGCTGGCACATTTTTCCCTGTAACTTTTACAGAACTCTCACATTCTCAGACATTACCTGCTCATAAATCCAAAAGTGAACCTCGTTGTTTTGTATCACATTCCAGCCACACAGAACATACTGTGGTGGTTGGTCACAAAAGAGTTTGTGACCCAAGCTTGGTCATTGTGAGCTGAGCCAAAAATTTTTTTAAAGTATTCTGGTTTGTTCTGCTATTGCTACACAATTTCTTAAAGTTCCAAATGGATGTAATTAATATTCTATCTTTATCTATCATCAACAATTGCTTATATTGTATAAGAAACAGAATATGAAACAGAATATCTGTAACATTATTTTAGAATCAGAAAATTGCAGAACCTTTTTTGACCAGTATTCGATATTCCACAAGAAATTGAGTGAAACAAAATATTCTGTTTCCAAATAGATGCATGTATTTGTATAACTGAGTTAAAAATGTATTGTTTTAAAACATGACATGATAGAAAAACTAAACTGGAATCAAGTGTCTTAGTTACTTTTCTCATTTCTGAGAACTAAATTCTCAACAGCTAAAGTTAAAGGAGGAAAGGTTTATTGAGCTCCCAGTCTCTAGAAGTTTCAGTCCACAGTCAGTGGGCTCTATGGCATTGTGGCACGGCTGAGGGTGTCACAGAGGAGAAACAGTCCATGGCAAAGCAGGGCAGGCAGAAGCAGCAGGAAGCAGAAGCAGCTCCTTGTACCTTTATATTCTAGCCAGGATCCTTACTTTTTGGGTGGTGCCACCCACACCCAGAGTAGGAAACGCTTAATCCCCACATCACAGAGCCTAATCCATCAATCTTCAAGCTTTGGAGGGTCATCTAGACACAGCCATTACATGGAGTATGGAAAGTGCAGTGGGTGTCAGCTTTAAATTGGATGAGACATAAATAGAGTAGATTAGGTGTCTGCAGGTAAGAATCTGAGTGCAGTGACTAGGAAAGGAAATAATAAGCTTTCAGAAGTCTTTTAGAGACATCAATAGAAGAAAAATTTTTTGTTGTTTTTTTTTTTTTTGCAGTGAGCTAATAATCATCAGTTACTTTGCTCCTCAAAACATCTGCAGAAGTAGCACAAATTGTACTTCTTTTGACCCAAGCACACAAACTGCAGGAAGACAAAGAATAGCAGAGATCCGGGCTTTGTAGTAAGGCAGACTTTGCAGAGTACAAACATAATGTTCTGCTTATGTATTTCTCGGGAACAAATCACTCTAAGATTTAGGCTTCAATTGAGGCTTCAAATTAACCATGATAATTTCATTTTATCTTAGAATTTCTGTGGAAAAAGAATCCTGAGACATCTCAGCTGATGATTCTGACCCGGAGTCCTTGAGGTAGTTGTTGTCATACACAGATGTAGCTAGACCTGGAACAGTGGAGACCTGAATCTCTCTCTCTCCTCCTCCCCTCTCCCTGGTTCTCTGCTGCAAGGCTTCTCTGCACTGAGTCATGTGGACTCCCTCCCTCAGGATACCTGGGCTGCTCACCTGCCAGCCAAGGGCACAGAAGTGAAAGTTTTCCAGCAAGAAACAGAGAATCGCTTTCATTTGTTTAGCCTTGGGACCACATTTGCTGTTGTACTTCCATTATCCTTTATTGGTTAGAAGAAAAGTATATTCAGTTTTAAAAGAAAGGTTGTAGATCTTTTTGCAAAATTTCACTGGGAAGAATGCCAAATGTTGAAAAGGGCCTGGGAATCATCCACAGTAGAGCTAACATTAGCTATTTATTTATTTATTTATTTATTTATTTATTTATTTTTCTTTTTTAACAATTTCCCCTTTTCTTTGAAACAAAACATTTATTGGTACATTTTAGATATGCATAATGATAATATTCATCACAGGAAATCTGTTCCTTTACATGGGGTATCTTGCTTTGTTTCTCCATGTCCCCCTCCCTTTGACCCCTCTTCTCCTTCTTGACAAAAGCATTGTTTCCTTTTGTCTTTCTCTTCTCTCTTTTTTCTCCTTTTTCTTCCCATTTCCTAGTATCTTGTATATATTTTGGTCTTAATTTCCACCTAAAATTGAAGTGTTTATTTCTAATACTGGGTATCAAACCCAGAGCCTCACATGTGCTGGGCAAACACTTTGCCACCAAGTTACCTCTCCAGCCCCTGCCTTTGTGAGGGAGGCTATGTAGTTTTCACTTGGAATGAAGAGTTATACTGAAGGACTGCCGATTTGCTAATCCGTTTGAAACAGGATCTACAAAATGGTCAATATGTTCATCCTAGAGGCACTACGTACACCCTAGGAACTTGATTTTCTATGTGTTACCAGGCATTAACTTGTTTCTCTCTCCATTGGTGCCCTGAATGGTGGGGGTGGACATAAGAACATCTTTAAGGAAGCACCAGACTTAGAGCTTGAATTCCTCACATGGCCTTGGGGATCTCTCCAGCAGGGAGCTGTCATTAGTCTCGAATAGATGACTCCTAGAAAGATGTGTGTGTGTTTGAATTTTAATATTTGTCTCCCCATCTGCAAAATAAAATTCTTAAAAATAACTATTACTTGGACCTTACAGTTCATTTCCTACAAATTCAACATTGCTAAGAAATAAGTAACAGAGTGCAAAACATATGTATGTCTCTCTCTTCTCCAATAAATAGCTTGTGACTCTGTGTAGAAGTCAAGGGCCCTCCACCCTCGAGAGAAAGAGTTGACAAAGAGGAGCTTCAAAACCCTGAACCCAATACTGGCCCAGGGAAAAATTTAACAAATAATAATAAAGCAATAACTTTGAGCACAAAATTTGGGAGAATTTCAAAAAATCAGTAACCAAATAAATCATAGTTATTGCAGTATCTTTCTAAATTCAGCATTGTGCATTTCTCTAATATTCTCCCTGCTCACAATTGCTGCAGGTGGGTGGCGACCGAGTAAAGAACATTTTAAGGAGTTTAGTGCTCTTACTTAATAAATCCCTGTTTGGATTTTTCATGCTGTCAAAATGAAGGATGCATTGTAAGGATGCATTATCAAAGGGAGACAGATTTCCCCTGGGCCTGCTCACTAAAATAAGAATATTTGGATTTAGGTACATAGAAAAAGTCAGCCCTACCTTCAAACCTCTATCTGGTACAGTACTTTAATTTCTTAGGCATTGAATACTTCATGCCACTATTGCTTAACTTGCAAATTTTCTAAAAATTGTAGTGCAGTGTGAGTTGTTGCTTTGTTTTTGTAGCTTTTGTCATGACAGAGGTAACAGCAACATCTCCTCATAAGTACGACCCAAGGTGGGAAAGACTGTTTACAATTTCAGTTATTTGAGTGGAGTCTTCTATTACCTCTACTCCCACTGCAGCTCAGGGCAGACAGAGGGGTGAATTACTGGACAGAAATCCCACTGGTGTGACTTACGTAGGCAATCGGTGGTTGCAGGTTTGCAGTCTCCTTTTTCCATTATGGAACTAACATCCCTTTCATTGGTAATGGTAGAGGCAGAAATCCCCTCAAGTGCTGCTTGGTAAACAGAAAGGGAGGTCTTCTGCTTTTCTATTACTACAAATCTGTTACCTTCAATACGAAAAGAGTCACTACATTAATATCAGTGAAATAACGTCCTTATGATGGCTTGTTTCTAAAATTGTCAGAGCTCCATACATTCTTATTCAGATTATTACGTTTATATTGAATTGTAAAATAACAGCCCAGGAGACAAGTGGTAAAACAAGGTTTAGAGTATAAAAACTTTATATTACAGGTCAAGCGATTATTTTCAGGGAGTAGGAAAATCAAATTCCGTGATGCAGCAAAACGGAATTCGATGATAACAGAAGAAACTAGGAAACAAGTGTTACTATAGTTTTATAAGCCACACAGTTCCCTGCCTCTGAGCGTTGCCTTTATAAATGAACCATGCAAGGCTGCTTCTACCCAGTTCTACCCTGGCCTGGAATGCTCCAGTTTCCCCCTCACTGGCTCTTGATTCCACCTGCGACGCTACCCGCCAGAAGGGGCGCTGTGGCTCCTCACGCTCCGCCCATCTGGAGCTCCTGACTGACAAATTCTGTGCGTCCTCAAATCCCATCCCTTTGTCCACCTCAGTTCGGTTGCCCTCAGCAACTTTTTCATCCACTTTTGCACCCCAGAATTTATAAATTGCATGAAAACAAACAAAACCCCAGTACTAGATAAGACAGAGCAACTTACGGAGAGAAAGAGGAGGGAAAGGAGTCCCGGTTGGGAAAGTAGGTTATTATGTGTTCCCAGAAACTAAAATCTATATATATTTTTTTTAATTTTATAAAATAATAAAACAGACTTTCATAATAGAATAATACAATTATAACAATAGTTAATACATTGTGAGTCACTATTTTCAACGTACAATACATAGACCAGATCATCTCCTACAGAGAAGAAATAAACAGTAAAACAAGAGTCTCAATTCAATGAACTAGAGAGAATAGTACTATGAATGAATCAAATTAGAATGCGTGTGTTAAAATGATTTTGAACCAACAGAATAAGTAGTTTGGGGAATTACTTGAATTTATCCCTGTTTATCTAGCTTCTATTTCACTCCCATGTGTACATATGGTTTCTCATATAAAAGAGACCACGTAATATTTAATCTTGTGTGTCTAACTTATTTCACTTACCATTATGTTCCTGAATTGCATCTCTTTCCCTACACATTCCTCAAGTGTCTCTCTTGATGGCAAAGTGTAAGTATATTGTGCATTGTGCATGAATATCTCCTTCTCCTTATCCATTCATCTCTAGATGGACATGTACACTATCTCCAAAACCTAGCTACTACAAATCGTGCTGTTATGAACATGAGTAAGTGAGCATGCCTGTAATATGCCAACTGTAACTCTTGTGAGAAGATACCTAGGAGTATAGCTGGATCAAATGTAACTTCTATTTTTCATTTGCTAGGGAATCGCCACACTGATTTCCATAATGGTTGTATTAATTTACATTCCCACCCACAAGGTAGAAGAGTTCCTTTTTCCTCACATGCTTGGCAGCATTTGTTATTATTAGAATGTTTTGATGATAGTCATTCTTGCTTGGGTAAGAGAGTATCTCGGTGCAATTTTAATCTTCAATTATTTAATGATTAGAAATGTTGAACATTTTTTTCATTTATTTATTGTCCATTTTTACTTCTTCTGAAAACTGTTTATTCCTTTTGGTTTACAATTTTTGATTGGGTCTTTTATTTTGGGTGGTTTAACTTTTTTGAGTTCTTTATATTCTTTAGATATTAGTCCTCTGTCTAAAGAATAGTTGGTAAAACTATTTTTCCCATTCTGTGGATTGTCTCTCTGCTCTATTGGTTGTGTCTTTTGCTGTGCAGAAGCTTTGTAATTTGATATGATCCAATTTGTTGATTCTCAGTATTATTTCTTGTGCCACTAGGATTCTGCTCAAAAAGCCTTTTCCTACACGTCTTCAAGAGTTGCACCTATTTTGTCTTCCAGTCAATCAAGTTTTTCTGTTTTAACATTTAGATCGTTGATCTATTTTGATTTTAGTTTAGTACCCAGTAGAATATATGGGTCTAAGCTTTTCATTGTTTTGATGCTATTGTGCATAGTATTGTTTTCTAATTTATTGTTCAGTGAGGTTATTGTTAGTGTACAAGAATAATGATTTTTGTGAGGATTTTCTTTTTAATCCTGCCACATTGCTGAGTTTGATTATTCATTTTAGGAGTCTTTTGGCGGAGTCTTTCAGTCGTGTAAGTAGAGGACTGTGTCATCGGGAAATAGTGATAATGTAACTTCTTCCATATATATATTTCCTTTTTCTTTACCGAAGAGGATCTTCGGTTGAAAGTTAATCTCCGTGTTTTAAAGAAAATGAGTCTAAAAATGAAATAACACCAACAAAAGGCTATGTATATAGCTCAGGGCTTCCTCGGTTCCATCCCTGGTACCATGACAAATAACAACAACAGTAACAAAAAGAAATCTGGCTGAAATTTCTCCCAACAGTTTGTTCAGGGAGCATCTCCTTTCTCCTTCCAGTTCTAACCTGTTAAGAAGGCAGAGGTGCCATTGCTTCTGTGAACCTTGCTGGCTGACCGCACACTAAAATTCTTTCTTTTTAGAAAAGCTGGTTTATCTGCCCCTGGGAACATCAGGCAGTGAGCACTTGCTAAGCACTAGGGACAGTATTAATAAATGGTTGGAGTTGAAAATGAGACGAAAGACAACAGATATCTCAATATTGGAAGGAAATAGATGATAGTTAAGGGACGGAACTCCCTGTGCACTTCACCCTCACCTTGCTGAATTCCTGTGCAGGTGGTAATGTACAAATGTAAGTGAGGCTGCTTCCTGAGAAAAGTGAAAATGAGAATGAGTGAGTCCTTTCAGGATGCAGCACCTGACAGCCAGGTGGGGCCAGGATGGTCCTCACGTTAGAGATCTGGGTTTGCTGCACATAGGACTTCGTTTGTCAAATCCCTTCACTCTCCTAGGAAAGATGCTTTCAGAGAGAGAGGGAGGGAGAGACTCATATGAGTTAATAAGTACTATTGTACCCGAGTCCTCAGGTACTCAGAATTACCTGGTGTGAGACCCAGCTGCCTGGCCACAGTGGCACCTTGGGAACAGTGCTCACTAGGCAGCCAGCAGCACTAAGGACTCTCTCCTGCTGTATAAAATGATAGTTAAGGAGTGATTAGAATGGCCCTTGCTCCATATATCAGAAACTACTCAATAGAAAACTCTTTTATTTACTTGTTCAATAATCAAGTGCTTGCTGAGGAACCACTCTGCCCCAGGTACGTTTCTAGGCCCTGAGCATTCAATGAAGAAGGAACAAACCAAGTAAAGAAATTAAAAAAAAAAAAAAAAAAAACACTCCATCAAGAGAAATTTCTTTCGAAGTTTCTTAGTAGATGAAATTATTTACATTTAAAATAACTTCCTTCCAAGCTCATGTGGCATAGAAGAGACATTGCAGACACGTGCAAATCCTGAAGTCTGATTGAAGAAAAAGGCAATACGATGGCCTTTGCCCAGGATTGACAGCTTTGATCTTGAAGTCTTCTTCGAGGGCTGCTGGCGTCCAGACCTCCCTGAGTGTCCCTCTATGTTTAGATTTCTGTCTCGAAAGCCACAGCGGGTTACAGCGTGGTGGTAAAGGAAGCGCGAGTGTTCTGCGGGCAGCTGTGCACCTGTGCAGCGCAGGCAGGACTGGAACCCACCGCAGCACCGGCAGAGCGAGGGGCTGGCTCGGCGATAACTCACCCAGGGCTGGGGCTGCAGCACCGTCTCAGTCCCCGACGCCGGGGGCGGGGCGGGGATCCCTTCCAAAGCTAATGTTTTCTGACAGCCAGTGACAATTTTAAAAAGGACAAACTTGCAAGGTGTTTTTCTACTTGGTGCAATGTTTTGATTTATACAGATTCCTAAACTATAAAAATATGAATCTATTTTGCCAGGAGAACTGTTAATCAGTTTTGACATTTTTCCATATGATAGTGTAAAATAAAAATCTTCAGTAGACCTGGGTGTGCCTCTTTTAGGTTTAATACACTCTGTGATTGACTTTCAGTACAGGAAGGCAGATGAATTCACCTTTGGTGAAGGAAGTGTTTTAATTAAACAGATGGAAATGAATTTCAAGTACAATCCTATTCTTTTGGAAAGTGCAGTGTGGTTTAAATGGATGCCTATTTTTAAAAGCTTGAATGTTCACATAAAAGTAGTAAATTACACGGAGAATTAGATACTTTTGTAGTCCCATCGTTTAGCATTTTAGCATTGATTGTCTGTGTCAGTGATTCTGTTATTAATGTAAAATGATTCTTGCTCTGCTGCTGTTTATGTGTTCTAGAAAAGCTGCTTTAGCCCCAAGTGTGAACTTTAGAGAAACAGTTAAGTCTTAAGTTTTTATCATCTCCAGGTTGGCAAGGACATTAGAGGACTTTTGATCTAAGGTTGATTTTTTTGTTTGTTTGCTTCTTTTCTGTTTAAATACTGTCTCAGTATCATCGCACAAGGATTGGTTCCCCTCTTTAAGATTCAGACACCTCTACAAATGGGTAACTGAACACCTGCTAAAAGAAACTAATTTGGGGCGTTGCTAATATTTAAAATTTTTCATTATTTTATTCTCAATTATTGTTATTCATAATTGTGCTAAGATCCAGTTTCTGTTTAGGTTTTTTCCTTGATTTCTGCCACTGTCCTTTGAAAAAAATATAGAAAGAAATCTAATCCCTCTTGTGCATGAAATGAAATAAAATATTTAAAGACACAATAATATTCTAACACTTTTTCTCTAGTTTCTCATTTTCAGACAATTTCTCGTTAGTTTCTGAAATGGATTATAGAAGAGGGTTTCAACTTCTCTGAATAGTGAATTTCAAATTATCTATCTCTTCCTCAGGAGGTTTCATAAATTTTAAGATCATCCCTTACTAAAACTATACTAGTTACTATTATCAGTCAGGTCAGTAACATTTTAATGTAAATTAGTCACCCATCTTTGCAAATACGACAATGACCTCAAGTGGATTTTAACACAGAAGACATTGCTAAAGAATCCATTTATGAATTGTGAAAAAGATGTTGACTTTCTTTATTTTCCAAAAATGAATACAACAGATTCAGCATACATATGTATTTTTCCAGAAGCAAATATATACTGTTAATTGTTTTTTTAATCCTGAACATCATTTGCAAGAGATTTTTAAATTTCTGGTATATATTTTATGGCCACTATCCTGCAGCACTCTTAGAGGCACTGTCGTCTGTGAGGGATAAAAGCTGAGAGAGATTAAATATTCAAATGAGTAGAAAAATAAGGAATAGTTTCAGGTCTAGGCTGATGTCATTGAAATGGATATTGGCTAAAAAGGAGAGACATACTGTTTCTCTGTGAGAGGTGGAATGAAAGGAAAGAGGAGGCTAGTGGGGAGAAGAGAACTTTATGTTAAGTAAATTCAATTTTTACAAAAAAGGATGAAACTATATTGTATAGATGGGGTGGTCGGTGGCAATGGTATGTGAAATGTTTGAGAACAAAAAAAAAAAACAGCGAGATCTTATAAAGGTTTCTTACATAACTGTAACTGCACAGAGAAGTCTAAACTCAGTGACCAACCAGGAAAGTAAAGGGGCAAAGAGGTGCTAGAAAAGGTGTATGAGTAGTGGACATCCTCGCCACGTAATAAGTTAGCCTTCCAGCCAATCAGAGAGCCTCACGTGGAGATCGTCAAGGAATAAGATACAACTGTGTGGAATGCGGTCATTACTCTTGTTGTGATCATCACCTGGAATATAACCCATTTTAGAAACACTTGTCTAGACAAGATGATGTAGATTTTTCTCTCCTCTTCCTCTCTCTACTAAGGACAACTTTAAACACTGCAAAAAACAAAAGCAGCAACCAAAATAAAGCTTTTAAAGAATGTCAGAAGACGACACCCTGCTCTGGTAACCATCATTACAGGATGCTCAAAGCAGCTGGACATCTTCCACTGGCTGAAAGGTTATCCAAACCTAGGGCTCCCAAGCTCTAAACAAGCAACAGAAAAAAACAACAAAAAAATGTACTCCCATCAAACCAGTGGAGAGTTCTTGTAAAGGTGTTAGGTGACTACCCACTTCTACCAAAGGCAGATGACCCAGAGATCAGAAGAATGGTGTAGACAGAGAGAGAGGAGCTCTACTTCTCTAATGGGGCTGCACCTCCCATTCCCCACCAGGAAACTCCAGGGCAAGCATATCTCAGGCAATGGGGGATACTGGCTCAGCAAGCACCCAGCACCATAAGCTCTTTTTCTTCAACAGGCAAAGATCCTCGGCCTCATTTGGAGACAGATCAGGGAGCACCGGGGGGTGCAGGATGACCACGTGTGGGAATCCCACAAGGAAATCTCTTCATCTCTACTGACCCAGACCCTCTCTGAAAATGTGAGCTACCGGCTGCCCTGGGCTGAAAGAATTATTTTATCTCTGCAGACAGCACTAATAATGACAAAAAACAATAAACTGACCAAACAGTACAATGTCTCGTTGCCAGATCTTTAAAACTGAAGCTCTCCAGTGAAGTACAGATTACAAAAGCATGCTATACCCCATGAGCTAAAACTTCACAGGGTGGTCTGTAAACAAAGATTTAAATGAGGTTCAGAGTCTCAGACAGAATAAAGTCTCCAGGATATATATTTTTGAGGAGCACCACACTGATAAATAAAGAGCATCATTTTAATAAAAAATGACCATCAACCGGTACCAAGCCCAACTAGTGTCCTCTGTTGGGATTATCTTAAACCACTTCCCCCAATCAGCTCCAAGGGTTATGAAACAGAAGGAAACACAGAAAGCCTCACTAAAATGGAAATCATAAGAAGGAGCAAACAGCAACTATTGATGTACAAATATACTAACAGGAAAATGAACTAGCTGAATAGACCCAATAGGAAATGAGATTATAGACCAGTGAATCCATGAATTGCTATAGATCACTAACATTTATCCAATCTTACAAAAGACAAAATAAACCATGGGAGGTGGGAACCCAAAGTCTCAGGGACCTGTGACACAACCACTGCAGGACCAACACTTGTATAACTGGCTAAAGAATATGCAGAGAAGTAATAATTGATAGCTGCCCAAATTTGGAAAAAAAACACAAACCCTTGGATTCGGAATCTAGCTGTATTCTGAGCATGATAAACCCAGTGAAACTCATATCAAGACATATTATCTCAGTTTCTTGAAAATAAAAAAGATAACCCATCTTGAAAGCAAAGAGAGATGGTACACGACCTACAGGAGAACAGCAGATTATAGTTGATTTCTCATCAGAGACCAGCGAGGTCAGAAGGAAGCACAGTATTATTTAGCATTCCAAGAGTGAACTTTGCATGGAACAATATATATCATTCATGACTATACTTCAGGAATGAAAGGCAGACAAAAAGAGATGAAGAAGGCCTAAACTAATTTAAACTAATTTAAATATTGGCTAAATAATTTTCTGCAAACAAAAAAGAAGTATTAGTATTGGCAATGAAGTAAGAACAATTGATAAACCAGAAACGAGCACAGGCTAAACTTCTCATGAGTTTTATCAATCATGTCTGATGACTGAAATGAAATAAAACTCAAAACCGTTGCATAATATGAGGACACTAAATGTAATTAGTCTCCGTATTCTAACTGAAGTCATAAAAGTATAACTAAAACTTTCAAGTCAAATGTTTATAGTAATAATTACAAAAACAATACAAAGAGAAAAAAACTAAAATCATTGCACATAAAAGCATTAAAAATTTCACAAAGACAAGAAAAGATAAACTATCAAAAAACAGAATGTACAAATGATAATAAAATTTCATATTTAAACTTTTATATAACAACAATTGAATGTAAGCTGTCTAAATATACTCACAATAGGACAGATATTGATATGTAAGGATAAAACAGTACACAGCCATGTGTTACTTGCAGGAATCTCACTTTAAATTCGATGAAACAGTTAAATGAAAGGAAGAAAAAAAGGTACCTTGGCTCACGAACTTGATTCTCTCCGTGATTTCGGTCACAACCAAGTTGGACAAGGCACAAATCAAAGTCTATGGATCAGTTCAGTGTTGACCTTATTGGGAAATTTGATTCAGTTCTCTTCCAGTTCAGTTTGTGACAGAATCGTGGAGAGAGTTGAGTTTGTGGCCTGAAGTACCACTGTATTCCATGCAAGCATCATTAAAAAAAGAAAGCAGGATTGGTTTTATCAGTCCTGATAACTAGTCTGAATATATACAATCCTAAATGTATCAAAACAGGCTCTCGAATTTTATGAAAGAAAAACTGACATAAATGAGGAGAAAAATAGGCAAATCCATAATTAAAGTTGGTGAGCAGTCCCCCCAATTTTTTTAAAAAAGACAGAATATCATCAATGGTACAGAATATCTAAGCAGCACAGGAAACCAACCAATCCTAACAAACATGAGAGGTGAGTCAAAGTACATGGTGTATGTTTACATTTTGAAAATTACAATTAAAACATATTGTCATTACTCGCCCACAAAATATTCCCCTTTGCTTCAAATACACTTAGCACATTGTTCTGTCAGTTTCTGAAGCAAGTCTAGTAATTATCTCTTAGGATTATCTTTAAGAGGTGTGATTAAAAAAAAAAAATCCATGAATGCTGCCACCTAAAGCCATCCATTGGACAGGCAGGCTCAAGAAACCCCCATTCCTCTTAACCAGATCTGATACCTGTGATTTCCTGGTCTTTCCAAACTTTAAAAGGGCCATTAAAGGTCAAGTTTTTGAATTGGTGCAGAACATTGAAGCAACCGGGACAGTACAACTAAAGATACTCATGAAAGAGGACTTTGAGAGCACTCCAGGAAATAGCAACAATAATCGGATAAGTGTGTCCAAAACAAAGGCAAGTATTTTAAGGGAAATTAATGGCAATGTGTCTTTTACTGTAATAATTTTTCAATACAAATATTCACCTTATTTTCAGATCACACCCTGCATATCAAATGCTCTACTCAAGAAGAGCAGATTAAACATTTACTTTTTCAAGTATGGAATAATCACCAAGAGAGAACATTTACAGGACCATAAAACAAACTGTAAAATAATGCAAATCCTACAAAATGTGTTTTATGCTAATAAAGTAATCTAAGTAGAAATCAAGAACAGAAAGACAACAGGTAAATGTCTAACCATCTATAAATTAAATATTTCTGGGTAATCCACATTTCAAAGAGTAAGTCTTGAAAGAAGCCTTTAAAATCACATTGAGATAGAATTAAAATGAAAATATAACAGAAAATATAGGGCACCCAGATTAAGTAGTACTGAGGGAAATATTTAACTTTAAATACTTAAATTGAGCTGAAAGATGGTGTCAAATGGTCTACCTCAAGAAAATAGGAAAGTGTAACAAAATAAAAGCAAGTCAAAAAGAAGAAAGCTAATTATAAAAACAAGAGAAATCATTTTGTCATTGAATTGAAGAAAGTGTGAGACAAAAGGCCAGCTTTGAAAAATGAGTAGAATTAGTGAACCTATGTCAATGTCTGGAGTACTATGTGCTGTAAATCTACGGAAACAATAGAATTCTGAAATATTTTGCATTGTATTGACCATGTACAGCTTAAAACTCTTGGGCAGCTAAATCAGATCACAGCTGCGCCTATGTTCTTGGATCCTGGATCTCTGGATGAGCAGTTCTTTTTGTTTTGTTTCTTGTTTTGTGTGTGTGTGTGTGTGTGTGTGTGTGTGTGTGTGTGTGCCAGGAATCGAACTCAGAACCTTGCACTTGTGAGGCAGGTGGTAGAACTGCTAAACTAAATCCCTGGCCTCTGGATGAGCCTTTTAAAGCATCATTCCCATGTAAAAAGTGCCTAAAATACTTTTGCACTTCTTGAATTTGGCTTTCTTCATATTGGAAACTGAAAATATATAATATAGTTCTCAGGAGCTTTCCCTTGTTTCTGGGAGATTTGAATATAATGTATGATACAAACTGTCCAAATTAAAATAAGAAACATACATGACAAATGTTTGGAAAATTTAGAATATTTTTATAAAATGGAAACTTGATTATTTTATTTTATTTACATTCAATTTTCTATCTACTTCAGCCTTTTAGGAAGATATCCTTACAATGTAAATGTCCCATATAAATTTTAAAATATTTGAGTCCAAATAACATGACTATTATTATTTAGCCTTTGTTTTTGCATCTATTTCACAGAAAGGTAAAATTTATTTTATAATCTTAGTTTAGCTGACTTACTGGCAACCGCATGCTTCTTGTTTTTCTAGAGTTTATATACACATGGGAATTTTATTTTTAATTTCACAGTTGTACATAATTTAAAACAAGCTACATAACATAAAAGTATAAGGAAAAGGTAAGTGCAGGTGTTCACATCTGGAGGGATGCAGTGTTGAGAGAAAGTAGCATTTTATTCTTCTGCGTAAACAGAAGTTACAGGCAAGTGTGAGGCCAGTGCCACGCAATCGTAGGAACCCAGGAAGAGTGCAATTTGAAATCGGGTCAGTTTGCCCTGTGGTCACAAACTATCACCTCTCTTTGAGCTGAAAAGGAATGATGGCTTTTTACCTCCACAATTTGGAGCCGTTGAAATGCTACGGCGCAGTTTCCAGAGCTCCCGCTTTTACTTCAGTTAACACGCTGTGAGAAAATAGTTACAGTGTCCAGCCAAACCGTCCTGAGATGTTTGTGCTTTGTCGCATCGAGGAGTCCTATCATTTTCCGTGTGTGTTCGGCTGACAATTTATAATTTATGGAAGGCAAGCGCATCCACACGAATGTTCTGGATCGTCAGCCCTGTTTTCCATCAGGAATAAAACAGTACTGGTATTCTTAAAACTTTTTTAGGCCTAGAATTACAAGTGAATATTCAATCCACATCTGGTAATGGCTTCTTTCACTAAAAGAAAAAAAAAAGGATAACTTTAGCAGTTTCTTGAATTTGAAGCTAAAATATTATTTTTTAATTTATCTGTGCAACATAACATTAAAATTAGTTTTCAATGAAAAGCATCCAGCAGCATTTTTAGTGTGATTGGTCATTTCTGAATTACATTTAAGGAAAAAGAGAAAGTTATAAAGAGATTATGACCTTCAAGTAGGTTGTACTATATTTGTTTATATATCCTTTGAGTTTTGGGGCTGAAGTAGTGAATATAGAACACCTGCTTATTGATAATATTCAGCTTTTAGCAATAATGGGGCAGGTGTAGTGACAGGCTCGGGACAAAGAACATGATTTGTATTTTATTCCTAAATTCGAAAAGTAAAGTAGAGAAACAATATGTGGCTCTCAGTTCTCAGTGTGATTTGAGCATCATATTGCTTAAGATAAACTTTAGAAAGATGCTCTCAGAGAAATCAATCTACAGGCAGAGGGGGACTGGCCCTCAAGGAAGTGAGGGGAAGTGAAGACCTGAGGACTGTGGCTCTAGGTGCATGGCAAGGCCAATCCTCAAGATGAAGATGCACAGGCCAGGCCCACAAGCCTTTCAGAGAGAAACGAGGGCTGGACTTACGCTATGACTAGCACCGCTAGGTGTCAGTCCCCCAGGTGGGTGACTAGAGCATCCTGCCTGTCCCTTCCCAGAATGCCTTTGTTCTTTCTTCCCATGCACCCTTGCTGCCGACCCTCATCCCCATTGGATAAGGACTAGCACAGCAGCTAGCCTTGTAATCCCACAGGTTCATGATAGTTGTGCCCACACTGTGACTTTGATAATAAACTACTCTGACAGTGGCCTGGGTGGCAGCCCACTCAGGAACCCTCCTGTCTTTTAAGAGCTGTCTCTCCATAAATTTTCCTACTCTTTATTTTAAATTGTCCTACTCTTAACCTCCACTGCTCCTTGGAATACATTTGTTTATTTTTGGGGGATAGGAACTCGGCACATCTGGTGTCTAACAGGTTGGGAGTTACATTTCTTCTCTATCAATAGGAAGAGAAAAGGAACTATGGTATATCTTTTATATCAAAACCTGTCCACATTCACTCATTAATGACTTATATTGTCAATACAGTGCTGATTGGGTGGGAATTCTCTAATCGTGCTTTTATAGTTTTGCCTCAGGAACAGCTTCTATAATGTCCCCAAACTCCTCTGAGATTAGGCTGAAAAAGTTCACACTTTACTGAGTGCTAGACAATAATAAACATCAGCTAATCCGTGGAAAGTCAAATATTCGGCAAAGAGTACCTACAGCTGATGTATAAAGTGTACAAAGTGTCGAGCACAATGTTGCTAAATGGCTAGCAAAGTCGGACCCTGCTTCCTAACTTGAATCTGTGGGGCAATTGGAATAACAGCGACCAGCAGTGATTAAGAAGATAGCACCATGTGCTACTTCTAGTCCTTGGCCCACATAGACCTTGCACACTACTCTTTCTTCTCCCCAAAGCCTTACTCTTTTGGTGCATGGTTTCTTTACGTTAGACCCAGAAAACTGCCCATCTGCGTGTTCTCCCCTCACAACGCTAACATCCCCTTCTGTGGTCAGGTCATTATGGTCCGGCAAGAGGTTTTTGTCTTTGTCCAACTTGCTTATGCCTTGCTCAGCCTACCTTGAAGATCAATACAGAAACACAGACATGCAAAGCATATTGAGCTTCTGCCATAATGTCACTCTAAGACCGAGGTTTGTCTCTGCCACTGTACTGAGGATGTAGTTAATTAGCGCTTCTCCGTGTTTCTGCTCCTGCCCTTGTGGTTCTGTGCATTTGTGTGTGGCTGTGTGTGCACAAACACATACAGTTTTGCCTCTTAGTCCTTGACATACAAACACACACACATATGTACATATGCATGGGTAAATATTATACATTATTTAGCACGAACACGCTAATAACTCCTTTTATCAATTTCCCCATCAAAACTTTCACTCTTTCTACTATGTGTTGATTTTTTTTCTCCTTATAGCTTTTCCTCTAAAGGTAAATAATTTCATCAGATTTCATATAATTTGAGTCTTAATTCCTGAAGATTTTGAGCAGATATACCTAGACACGAGGACTGGCACTCTGCAGACTCCTCTCTCCCTTCCCTCTGTGCTTCACATACATATACAGTATGTCTCCACAGAGAACACTTTGTATATATGAGAGAAAATGATACAGAAAAATAAAAATGATTTACTTTCTTAGATACTTGATAACACCCATGACTAACAAGTGACACGTTTGGTTTTAATTTGTATTTATTTCTCTTAATGGTCCTGAAGGAAGTTGTCATCAGCGAAGGGGATATTTTTTTATGACAGGACATTGAAGTTGTTAGATACTTTATGTATGAGAAGGCATGCCCAGTCATGCTAAAACAAAGTGTGAACCTGGTGGTTTTTCAATTTTACCATTTCCTTGAAGGCTTCAGAATTTCTATGCATGCTCGCTTTGCGGTAACAAGTTCCGTTTCTAACTCCGCATGATGGACAGTTCTCCTGACTCTGCACCATCTCTGCCTTCATTAAGCAGTTCGCCGGGTGTCACCTGGGAAGTGCGTGCCTCACTGCAGGTGCTGCGAAGCGATCTCATTTCTCCTTCTGTTCCTTGAAGTATGTTTGAGATGACCTAAACTTCGCTTTGCTTCATTTCGGTGTGTGAATAAGTGTTTGCAAAGTTGAGCTCCCTGTGTTGTGAGCAGATATCGATCTGCCCAGGTTGTTTCTGGCGTCTCCATTACTGCTTCAGGGAGAATCTTCAACTTGAATGGTATCAAATTCGGTAATCAATCCCAGTGCCATGGAGGCACCCCTTTCCCCGGGCGGGCTATTATTCTTGCACACTTTCATCTGCCTGCACTAGAATAGACCTTTGACCGAAGCTTATTGCAAATTCAGATCTATGCAGGGAAATTCTCTGGCACAGAGGTTCAGTGTGATAAGACTCCCATCAAAGACCATTTCCCTTGACTCTATGGGAGCACTTTTATGCTTTTGGTAGAATATAACTGTATTAAGTTCTCACAGGGGATAGACTCTTAGGGCCGGAATTCAGTAGTCAGACTCCTCAGGTTAACTCAGTACCAAACAGTTACTCTCCACCTACCATTAGATTACGTATGTTTACATCTACCCAGTTGGGGGCCGCTGTGAGAAGAAGCAGCAGCTGATTATGGGGCCCCATTGTGGGCTGTTACTTTTCCTGTAACAAATTACCAGGAGCAAAGTAGCTTAAACAATGCAAAGGCATTGTTCCGTGATTCCGAAGTCGCACGCTCTCCAAGACAATTTCTTAGCAGGACACCACTCCCTGTGTGGGTCCCTGACCGGTCCTTCCTGTCCTCCCCTAACTTCTAGGGCTCCTGCAGCCCCTGGTCCACAGCCCCCCAACCGCTGAAGCCCCCTCTGGTCTGAGTCAGCACATTGCAGTCATCAACCTTTACCTCTAGATCCTGCTGATAAAGAGTCAGGGGCTTATGCAGCATCCGTGAGGGGAAGCCAGGAAAACGTTTTTGAATAAAATCTCCAGCCTCATCACACCTGCAGAGTCACAGCAGTGCTGCTCACAGATCTCCAAGATTTTGTACAAAGTTTGAATGTGGCAGTTGCACTTGATGTCTTTATTTCATTGAGCCTCAAATCTTGTTTCAAAAACGAAACCATAGCTGCCTAACCGACAGCTTCCCGAGGGCTTCACTATGTTGGGAGAATTTGATCCCCTAGTTTCTGATGCGTTCAGTTCTGATATTTTACTCATGGTCGCATTTCTCCATGTTTTCCCCCGTCTCAATCCGCTCCCCACATCCTGTGTTGATGCCCTAAGAAAATGCTTTGTTTATACCCCTCACTGCTCTTCCTGTTTCCTCTATCTCACGTACACATTTCATTAGAGCTAAGGCTTTTATTTTCTCGAGTCTCTTGGAATAAGATGTCTGCCCTCCTGACGCATAAGCTGCAGTGGTCTTTTTCTTTGAGGACGCCTTCTGTCAGCCACCTCAGCCAGTCTCTCACGTGTCTCCACGGACTTCATTCTTACATCAAGGACACAGATTTTCCTGTTCCCCTTTCCTGCAGCACCGTTTCACTCTTGCCCTCCTGTTTTTAAACCAGCATCCATAAAAGGGCAATCCATATAACCTGCCCTCTTGGCTTCCTTTTCTCCATCTATGTATGAAGATACCAGTACTGTACATTTCTGAACTCTGCTATCCTTAGAAACTACCTAATCAACTTCTTCAATTTTCTTCCCTTTGTGAAATCTACTGGGTCAGTTTTAGCTTCTCATGTTGCTGGAATCCTTAGGTGTATAGACACTGTTCGTGGCTACTTTCAATTAATTTTATTCTTTCTAACTTTGATCTTGATACACCAGACTCTCCTTTTACTTTTTCGGCCACCGAATTCTCATCACAGCTTGGGGAGCTGGAGCGCACGCTGCACAGCTCTGTGGTCCTTCTGAGTGAACCCGTGGACCAGTGCTCTTCTCCCTGCACAGTTGACTGGCAATTCTTCCCACTGAACTTACTGTTTCTCCTAAAATTTAAAAGATGAATCTGCAGTCCCGACATTCCCTTTCAGAGATGCACACACAAATATCTGATTTATACACCATTTTGAAGAGACCAGAATTCCTGACTTTCAGAACTTTCTACGTACAGTGTTCATTATACACTTCATGCCTATATTAGTGGTATAACTACTCATCCGATCTAATAAATCCAAAATATGATATCTAACAACCTTTTCCAACTATCTACCCCACTGCACCTTCAGACCATTTTTTCTGAATGTTTCTTTTGTTGTCTACATTTTTCTCCCTATTTCCATTTCCACTAGTGTTTTTCAAATCTTATCATTCATATCTTATTCAGTGCTCAATTTTCTGTTTTATTCTATCACACATAATTGAATAAAATTTCCACAAAGGAAATAATGTCCAAGTTTTGTTGTATGAATGAGAAGTCGATGTTTGTTAAAAATAATACCTTTATTTACTCCTAAAATCCATTGTTTGAAATATTTATCTCCCAGGGAGATAATATTCAGAGGTGAGAACTTTGGATAGGATGATAGCCCTTATGATGAGGTTTCTTTTTTTTTTCCTATCTTTTCTCCCCCCTCCCTAATGTAAGAACATAACGAGAAGGTAAAAAGCCAGAAAGCAGACCCCAAGAAGACAACAGATCACTAGCTCTCTCATCACTTTGGTCTACACCTCCTAGTCTCAAGTACTCTGAGAATGGATAATTTGTTTTTAAGCCACCTGGTCAATGGTACTTTTGTTACAGAAATCTGAACTCACAAGGATAGTATTTCTGCTTCGTGTCCACTGATTCTCCATGTGTGCATTTTCTATGGTTTCTGCTTCAATGATAATCAACTCCTCAAAAGCTCACTTGAACACCACTTCATTCACTAGAGGAAGTGTGCTGAAAATAGAGAGTATGTTTAAATAAAAATTGTTATTACAGCAAAGACAGTATGCACTTAACCACCCTCAAATTTCTCTACTTCACCTCAAACACACTTGGCCCAGTTTCCCTGCCACTTTCCCAAGCAGTTCACCCTCTCTCATGAGCATCTTTAATTGCGTTGTCATGGATAGCTTGGTGCCTTGAATTAATTAAAAACTTTCACCCTTCATGGTCATTTTGACATTAAAGAAGTGGCAGAAGTCTCAGGGCATCCCATTTAGTTAATAAGGTGAATGAGGACACACAACGTATCTTTTCAACACTGCTTTTCCAGTGGATGACACTGGGCAATTGCATTTGATCCTACCTCATAAAGAGGTAGGAAAGAAGACTTCCAGAACTGCTTCAGAAAGTGGCAGGAATGATCGGATGCACGTGTTCAAAGTGAAATGACATATTTGAAGGGGATTTCCAACCACTGTCCTTTATTGTAATAATATTTCAATTTAAACACCCATCCTCCATTTTGATCTCTTTGCATCTTTATTCATGTCACTGTCTGTCTATGCAAAACACCTCAAATTTGCTTACCTTGCAGACTTTTATTCTTCATGGTTCAATTCCAACAAAATCTTTTAGGAACTTTTCCTGATAACCCAGATGATGGTCGATGTTCTATCAGTCCTACAAAGTCATTTCTAACTCTCTAGTTTCGTCTCCAATAATGTATATACTCACTAACTCTTGGGTTTTAATTGGGCAAAGCTATGTCATTCCTATTTGAATTGTCACTGTAGATAATCTAGCACATTTTGTGAACTAAAAACATCGTGCTGAGTGAACTGAATGTGATTATTCTCTTAGGACCGCTCTGTGGTAGTAATGAAACCTTCCAGCATCCAGTGGTGTAATTCCGGCTATGATTATAGCTAATATTTCTTGAATATCTATGCCAAACTCTACCCCACATTTTTCATTTGCACAGTCACTGAAAATGCATATTATTTTAATTATATTTATTCTTTCAGCTGACAGAAGTTGGTGTAATTAATCATGATCATAAAATTAGTGAGTGGCAGAGAATGATTTCAACACCTGAAAGTCTTCCTTGCAGTTTCTCTGCATTTCTATTCTTGTGTAGTGGGGTTTTCACCTTGTATTTTCAAGAGAGACATTAAAAATATACTGCTTTTATTTACTTGTATTGTCAAAGTCAAGTAAGTGATGGGTGTATATTTACACCTACAATATTTTAATGTTGCTTTTAAAAGTTAGAGTGAGATAGCCTCATACTGATCTTAAATCACAGAATTTGAATGGCACAATACCATGAAATGAATACCCAAGACGTAGGACTATGGCTACAAACAGCTCTTCAGAGGCTGCAGTCCGACAGAGACAGCGATCCAGGAATGCTCTCACTTTTAATTGTTTACTGAAACACTTTATAAGCATAAAGCATTAAAAGATGTGCATGAGGAAAATCCAGGATAGTGGGACTCAGGAGTGAAAGGCTCAGTGACAAAAAAAAGTGGAGGATGGGACAGCAGGTCCAGAGGCACTGAAAAGAAAATGGTCCCAAAAGGTGCAGCATATAGTCTGGGATTGTAGCATGAGTTGGCCCGTGTGGGAATGCTCACTGTGCTGTCCCAGGCCCAGAAACACCTTCTCATTATGAGCATCACTGTGTTCTGAAATCAGTTTTACATGAGGACTCTTCTTGATCTTCTAGGAAATGTGGTTGGCTCAAACTCAATCTCTGTCCTAGGAAAACATTTTCCTCTCTTTAAACGTAGGACTCCTGCTCCCCATACTGAGAATACTTCAAATTGTTGCAGCTTCAAGGGTGCATGCAGAAGTCCAACAGCTCACATTTTAGTTTAGAGGTGTTGGCTTTGTTTTAAAATAGACTCAAGCTCTAATGGGCATCAGATAAACCTTATTCTTATTCAAAGAGTGTTGTACTGAAATCACAGTTAGATATTGTCTATGAATCCTGTTCCCCAGAGAGAATCCTGCAAAATTACCGGTCATAGAGCCCTAAAAGTGTGGAGGCCAGGTGTGCTTTGGAAAGAGTTGAAAGCACATTGCTGGCTCACATAAGTAAGCCTCTAAGCTCAAGATCTCTAGCAAAGGGGAAGCCATCCATGAGACAGGCATTGCAATCCTGGAGTGTCACAGACCATTCCATCCAGCCTGTGAGGCTATTGCTTTGGCTTTCACAAACAGCATTGTTAAAAGAATAAGAGGAGCCCTTCCCAGTTACTCTTAGACCCAGATGAATAAATCTCCAAGTCAGTTATTCAGGTCTAGTCTGGAAAATGTGATGCCTGTACGTGAACAAACATTTCCCCACTAAGAAACTGCGTAGAGGTTCTCATGGTTTCCCTAATTGAAAATATCTCTTACTAAAAATGTTGGCCAAAGTGAAAAAGCTACTGTGTTTGTTTATTTTTTGGCTTCTTAAAATAATGCTTTACCTTTTTAACTGCTGAGATTTTATCCTCCAAAAGTATCGTGAATCCAGAAGTGGGCTTTGGGAGGTGGTGGGACTAATTCATTGATGATCTCATGGCCGAATGCGCTGCTGGAGGTGGGTTGTGAAAGAAGAGGAGGGTCCCTGGGGTCTGACCTGAAAGGCTCTGGTCCCTTCCACGGTCCTCCCATCGCTCTGCTTCCTCGATCTCAGAGGCTGCACAGCTGTCCCGTGCCGCGGCTTTTCACACAGCATTTTTGCCTTCAAATTGGCTGACCATACACCTAACTCCCTGAAACTGTAAGTGAAAATAATCCTCTCTTCCTTGACTTTGGGTATGAGATATTTTATCCCAGTGACAGGAAAGGGACTGAGAAATACAGTGTGGTTACCTAAGTAACCAGGAATGACCATTTTCAGTCATATTCAAATTCTGGTTGTTCACTCTTCTATAACATGGGACTAGAAGGAAAATAATTATAAATGTTTTTAATTTCATTACTATGTTTCCTAGCATCATTCTGTGCATATTTTCAAAGAAGTGTGCATATAAATTTTCTTTTGTTAGTGTTATCTTCAAAGAATATGATACAATTTTATTTGTTAAATGATCATGGAATATCTGCTCTGCAATACCTTATGATATATAGATATTTTTTCCCTCATAAATTTATTGATACATTTTAGGTATACTGTACAATTACGCTTATTTTTGGGATCTTATACCTTTATCTGACAGGTCTTGGTTCTCATTTTTCCCCTTGTCCACGCCCTCCCTTCACCCCTTCCTCCCCTCCCCCTTTATAAACACTTTATTTCCATTTTTTCATTTTCTCACATTTTTTTTCTGTTCCCTTATTCCCTTTCCCCTACCCTTCCCACTTTCCCTTTACCTTTAGCCCCTTTCTTCCTATTTCACATTGTCAATTATATCATTAGGATTTTATGTACTATTATGGTTTATTCACACCAGAGAAACTGTTCGGTATTTACACATGTGTGAATTATTTATTTCACTTAGGAGTATATCTTCAATATGTATCCAATTTCCTATGAATGAAGCTAATTTCTCATTCTTTATGGCTGAGTAATATTCCATTTTATATATTTACATCTTCTTTATCCTGTTTCCAACTGATGGGAAAATGGTTGTTTCCAACTTTTAGCTATTACAAACTGTGCTACTATAAACATAGGTGCTCATATATCTCTGTGATATGATTCTTTTAAACCTTTTGGAAAGATACCCAGCAGAGGGATGGCTGGGTCAAATGGGACCTCTAGTCCCAGCTCTTTGCAGTATCTCCATATCGATTTCCTCAGTGGTTGCACCAGTCTGCACTCCCACCAACAGTGGAGAAGGGTTCCTTTCTCCCTGCCAACATTTGTTATTGTTTGATTTCTTGATAGCAGCCATTCTTCAAGTAAATATATGAAAAAATGTTCCACATCACTGGTCATTCGAGAGATGTATACAGATATTTTTATCACGAATGCCCTCTTAATAAATACAGTTGCTTGCGCTCATCTTTTGGATTAAATAATAACACTGATCAGAACAACAGTAAAGAATGCAAGGACGCATAAATCATCTCCTTCAGTTCACTGAAATGCATTTATATCCACCTGAGGTAAATATTATAATGCTCCTAAGATGCTCACATCAAACCCTAAGCAATTTAGCATTCTGAAAAAGTCTCGAAGCTAGTAAGACACAGAGTCACAAATCTAAATTGACACTGTTTGACTGCCAAGATTAACCCTGAGTATCTTCAGTCAGGATGGCACACGGTACACACTCCAGCTTCACTGGTCGCCTTCTGCTCACCTCACCTTTATCTGCCGCTGTTGTCGCGACGTGGTTATAAGGTGCGTTCCCGTTTGTAAAGTACGGACTTCGCAGTTGTCTGGTACAGACCAGCTTGATCCCTTCCCTTTGCTCTTCGTCCTCCTCCGTCCCCTCTCTTTCGGGAAGCCTCCAGGGGCCCAGCTCCAACCATGCTCCGCCCAGCAGGATGTGAACAAAGAGATATAATAACAGATAGAGGGAAAAGAGAGAAAACAAAACACGACTCTGGACTTGCCAACTCTGAGTGGAGGAGGCAAGCAGGAGGCGGGGGTGGAGAGGGAAGAGTCCCGCCTGGCCTCCCCTCCTCTCCCTGGGCTTCACTCCTCCGTCCGTTATCTTCCTGTCCATCCCCAGAAGAAGGAAACAAAGAGATCCGAAAAACAGCCTCAGGCTGCCGATAGCTATTGTCTGACCTGAATTATTGAAGTGGTGCAGAAGGTTTTCATCGGGAAAGGGTTTGTTTGCTTGTTTTTGTTGGAATGAGGTCCAGAGAAAGAAAACAGCAAAGCTGCTGGCTTCACTGCCAGAGGAGGGGGAGTGAGAACGCCAGAGCATAGGCCTGAGGCGTAGGTAGCTAAGACAGCAACAGCCCAGCATAGCCAAGGAGAACACAGACCAGAGACCTTCCTCCTGCTGCCAGCATCCTGTCACTGCCCTGTCACTGTGCCGTTCTCCCTCCGCAGCATGGGGCTGGAGACCTCGCTGCGAGCTGCTGGACCCTGGGAGCTAAGAGACACAGGAGCAGGGGATTCAGAATTCACTGCCTCAGCCTCGCTCTTTGCAGGCAGAAACAGAGGGGGACTGTATTTGGCTGACACTTTGCTAGGACCCGAGAGAGCTGCTGCTAGTTGTTTAACATCAGCCAGCCGTGGCCTCAGAAAACAACACAGATCTGTGTTACTGCTGCGGCCGAAGTGTGCACAGACTTGGGATGCACCCCTGCGCCTGGTTATACACGTCGGAGGCATTGTCTTAGAATCAGAACCACATTTCATGTATCTCATCGAGGAGAATTTATTAAAGACGGTGCTGCCACGTTACCTGTCATTGTGGAAGTTTAAATATAGAGAAGCATCGGAGAGCTCATTAATGAGAGAGGAAATAATGACAACCTTTGATAAGAGAAAGCAGGGATGGTGGGAGGAGGCCTGGGTGAGGTGGGAACGGCTTCGGGCTGTGACCCAGGAGCGGAGAAAGGCCTCACCACAGGTAGGGGATGGTGAGTAGAGGGCCTGGGCGGAAAGGTGAAGCTGAGCAAGGACCCTGCGGAGGGAGAGGACTTGGTGTGTTCGGAGAAGTAAGGGATCCGAAAACTGAGGAGGGACCTGGGCTGGGCTGGACCCTGGGTGGGAGTGTCAGACCCCGGCGAGGTGCAGGGTAAGGGGACTGACAACTCGGGATGAAACTGAACTTCAGCCCTTGGCCGCTGTGTGACTGGGAAAGTTACTTCACTTCTCTGTACTGCAAAGCGTTCACCTGTAATTTTATGGTCAAGAAAAGCAGCTACTTCGCAGCCCTACTCTGAAAGTGTGCTAGTTAATAATTGCCCTGGCTCTGTGTGTGTGCGTGGGTAATTCAAGGCTTTTCCTGGAGGGAGTGATATGATCATAGTTTTGCTTTAGAGATAGAATCTGCATGCGAGTAGAATAGATAAAAAGGGGAATAATTCAAATGGGAAGGTGAAAGGAGAGACTGCAGCCTCCTACCACATCTTTTAATATTAGGTATTGTTCACTACTTGTGTACTATGCTCTATACATTCGAATGTGCAGGGTCCTTTTTCCTACGGCTGTTCAGTGCCTTGAATAGCTTTATCATCTCAACACTAGTATGCTAAGATGAAAATATTGGGAATACAATTTCTTAACTTATTTGCTCAGTAACCATTTATTGAAAACCAATTATATGTCAAACATTATTGAAGGGGTTAAAATGTAGAATTAAACAAACAAAACTCTGCCTCATGAAATGCATACACTATTTTCCAAATCAAGGCAGTGCCCTGACAGGAGTTGAAAAATACATACTTGAGAATTCAGTTGCCTAGAAGTGTCAGCTAAACATTAACTACATTGCAACTTTCTTATATGACCAAGATGGCCTTAAATTTCCACTGAGCTTAACTAAACTTTCAAAGGGTTTCTTGAACTCAGGCACTGACCTTACTTTTCTTAAAGGAGTTTAGTTTAAAAAAAAACTTGCCATTGTAAATCCTTCTGCATTTGAGAAGTAAATCTCATTACAAAGTCTTTTGCCAGTTTTGTGGCCTAAGAACTTCCTAAGGACCTTGGAGCTTGCCCTAGGCAAGGTCACATTGAAGAGGGTGGTGACCATGTGTCCTGGCTCCACAGGAAGATGCGCACCTTGGCACCAGTTAGTAACCACAGGTGCCCTGCTGTGGTCTCCATCTGGAAGTGTCCCCCAGATGTCTTGTGTTGTCAGAGGTGGAGCTTTTGGGGGGCTGCAGATGAGAGGTGCTGCAGTGATAGGAGAATCACACACTGGTGAAATCAGCTACTCAGGGTGATGCTGGGAGCTGGGGCCTGGCAGGAGGAGAGGAGTTGCTGGGAATGTGGCCTGGAGGGGTGGATGCCCTGCCCAGCTCTCTCTGGCTGCCTCCCTGTTTGCCTCCAAGTGAGCAGCTTTCCTCATTCAGGGCCCTTGCACCATGCCTTCCTGCCTTGCAGCCAGCTGACTGTGGAGAAACATGAGCCCAAACAAACTTCTCCTTTAAGCTGTGGGCGCTGAGTATTTTGTGCCCGTGAAGAGGGAAGTGACAAAGACCTGCCCCAGTCACAGACTCGGATGTTTGCAAACTCAGGAATGACTTAGTGTGTGCCGCACATCCCATGGACTTCCCCCAAGTTCCCAGTGCTTCCCCACAGCTCACTTCCGGTCTTCAAAACCCTCCTACCCTTGGTTTCATTGAAACTGACTTCAGCTTTCTTGCTTCTTTCCTGTACTGCAACAGCCGTCATAAAATCTTTCTTACCTGTTGAAGTGAATGGGGTGCAATTTTCCCTTGGCAGAGCTACATGTAGCCATTGTACAGTTAAATGATAATTGAGAATATCATCTTGTCAAAGATTTAAATATAAATGCAGAAAGAGGAGAAAGTCAGGAGTGTGCATGTGACTGTTTGAGTATTTAAAATGTGTGTTCTTAACAGTGTCGATGGGTGCAGTAATTATTTAACTCATGCCTGAAGTTTCAGGAGAAAAAGCAGATGTGTAGGAAATAAGTCTTTAGAGTCTCTGTGGGCTCAGTGAGCTAAGACAAAAGTTTCCTTTTTCAAGAGCCCTTGAACACTAAAGGGTATATGACATACGTAAAAGTCAAGAATATTTGATCTTGAGAGAGAAATGCCTCCCGGTATATTCATATTTTCTGTTTATGAGTGAAAATAAAATGGTTTATCTCTCTGGATGCCAGTGTATAATGACACACCAGAAGCTTCCTGAGTAAATCATGCAAACTCTCATTAGTAAGAGTCACGTTTAATCAATGCATGTGTTCAACACACAGGCAGTGGGGAGATTTCATTGTGAAGTTCATGCTTATTATCACAATATAGCCTGAGTTCTATCAGCTAGTTTATACCAAATTATGTATGTATCACACCCTATTCGACCGGTGGGCAAAAACTATATGAATTTGTGTTTTGGAAGATATATGCAAGATCTAACCTTCTAAGTTCAAGAAAAGAAGTACATGTCCAAAACTCAGAGCCTAAGTGATGATGGGTAAATAAGTTAGCATCTGACAAGTGAGGGATATAAATCTTCAATAGCATCCATCACCTGTCGTCTTGGACACTGAGGTGGATGGCTTCCAGTTGGTACTCAGTAATGAAACAAAAATACACAAAAGCATCAGGAGCCAAGATTTCACCTTTTGAGTTCAGTGAGTTGAGGTGGCAGCTGACACCAGTAATTTAAAATCTAACGGACATCTCAGTAGCTCCAGTGATTTATCCCTTTATCAGTGAGGAGGGTAAAATACACATAGATCTCACACACACACACACACACACACACACACACCCACACTCACACTCGCACTTGCAGCAGTGATAGGCAACATTCAATTTCCAAATCCGTGAAAAGAATGAAGAAACTTGCTTAAATCTAAAATCAGTTATAGACTTAGGTTCTCTCTGCAGTTCTAGCCTGTTCATTTAACTGACTGGTCTAAAGAGCTTTCTGAATTCAATCATAACAGAAATGCATTTTGTTCAATTTTTCTACTTTAAATCACTTATGTGCTCGTGTTTAAATAGTAGCTGAACATATTTCAAAATAAGATTAAGTACTAATTAAAGAGAAAATTATATTATGATATTAAAAAATATCATCATAACAGACCAAGGACATATTTTAACAGACATTTACTTGGTAAAACAAACTAATTATCGAGGTAAATATAAATGGGGAAAATAACAAAAGAATGTTTCAATATTGTTCTTTTGCAGTTATTATATTTCTCAAAATTGATGTTTCCCCAGATTTTTGGCCAGCTTAACATACACTAGGAAGACAGTTCCTTTTATGAACTATTACCAATATTTTTTAAAGCTTTCAAAAATTCTCCTTAGAGTGATTAAGCTGTAACTTCACAGAAAATTGATTTTGAGTAGTATATTTATTTTAAAAATAAATATCTTTGGTTTGATTAGTTGAACATAAGATAAGTTTCTAAAATGTAAGGCCTACTATGTTGTTTTAGCATATAAGAATGGAGAAGGAAATATTTCCTAGAATCTAAAAATCACGAGAGGTAGACGTGTATGTTTAGGGTCTGACTTTCAGTACAGTTCTCGTTCCTACTTGAAATCTCCCACATTGGTCTTGGTAGCCTGTGTTCATCATACATAATGATCACATTCATCATGAGGAATTTATACCTGCACATAACGCATCTTGTTTCCTTTTTACCCATTCCTCTCCCTCCCCTCAACTCTTCTCCTCTGCCCCATTTAAAAAAGCTATTTCCATTTTTCCCTTCAATTCTCTTTTCTAAAAACCCCCTTTCCCTTCATTTCCCTCCCCCTCTCCCGTTCCTTGGTCCCCTTCAGATTCGCACAAATTCTTCCTACTTCCCAATATTTATCCTCCATTGCGGTCCTTATTTATACTTTGGGTTTCTCACACTAGAGAAACACAGTGGTATTTATACTTGTGTGTCTGGCTTATTTCACTTAAGCTTGTGTTCTTATGATACATCCACTTACCTGAAAATATCTCAAATTTATCCTTCTTTATGGCAAAGCCATGCTCCTTTATATGTGAGTACCACATTCCACGACTCATCTGTTGATGGGCCTATGGGCTGTTTCCAAGCTGTAGCTATTACAAACTGTGCTGCTACAAAAGTGTGCGCATGTATCAGTGTGCTATGATGACTTTAACTCTTTCAAGAAGATGTTTAGAAGGGAGTCAAACGGAACTTTGGTTTTAGTCCTTTGAAGAATCTTCACACTGATTTTCATAGCGGTTGATCAGGTCACAGTCCCACCTGGCAATGAAGAAAAGTTCCTTCTCCCCCACAGCCTTGCTAGCATTTGTCATTGATTTCTTGATGACACTCATTCTTTCTGGAGAGAGGTGGAGTCTCGGTGTTGTTCTGATTTGCATTTCTCAAAGGACCAGAGATTCTCTCTCCTCTTTATCAGCATACTAGATTCAGGCTCTGATCAGAACCTCCCATCAAGCATCAAGCTTTGCTGACACATCCTTGGGCTTCTCTATCATGCATCTCAGACCGATCCTAACACCTCTACTGAGCCATTTCTAGAAGTTTCTAAAGGACTCGGTCAGGTAGCATGGTAGCAACAGCCCACTATGGGTACCGAAATCTGCCTTCTTCCCAGTCCATCACCCTGCAAAGCCCTGCACGTGAGCACGTGAGTCTTTGGGGACATTTTAGGTCTGAACCAAGGCAGAATGAGAAAAGGTTCTTCCTAGAAGCCTATAGATGCTGATAAGTATTTTCGTAACTAGAAAATCCCTGACAGATAAATTCTTTTGCAACCCAAATAGAGCAAACTTTCATATTACAGAATATTTTCATTTAAAATGGGAATGCGATTTCATGTAAAGTGGAAACTTTACATGATAACTTGGATTATCTTTCTGGTATTAGAAGTATAATTGCAACTGTAGACGTAATTCTGGGTTGGCTGATGAGAACTGTGAACATCGAGTGGAATCCCATCACTTACAAGGTAATGTGTCCCAAATATTTCAATTTTTAACACATTCTTAAACTTGAGGTTTTTATTTTCTGAGTCAATATAATGTTCAATTTATGTGAACGGATTTTACATTTTTATGGAAAAATATTTTTGCTTAATAATGAATGATTTGATTAGCTTCGTAATGTACTCTTCCACACATTTATAGAGAAGGTCAAACACAGGGTGCGTTAAACTTTATGCCGATAAAATTCACCTTATTAACTCGAACTTTCTCTCATTCTTCTTTGTTTGAATGAGAAAACACAAGGACTCAGGAGGGCCTGAGAAACTGGGCCAGGAAAGGTGAATATTTCACCCGGTTCCATGAGCGCCAGGGCTCCCGTCCAGTCTGCAGCTCCAGCCCCTGCTCGCTCGCTCCTCACCTGGTCGTCTCCCCACCGGGCTGCTTAGGGTTCATCCTTTCTCAAAAGTGAACTTTCATGACAACTCCAAAGGCCTTTCCATCTTACACCAAATCATTCCTGCAGTATTTGGTTTTAAAGATCCCTAAAAGGGTACCCAACATGTGACACAGACTTCCTAAAGCTCACACAGATTCATCGTGTAAATAAACAGAGGAACAAACTACACAAGACAATCGATGTGTGGATACAGTCGAGGCAACTGGCCCGGAGAAGGGAGCATACAACTGCTTAGAAAAATAGTGGGAAAATCTCGATTGCCAAATGAAAGTGGAAGACATTAAAAGATTTGTTAGGTGAGAGTAAATAAAATAACGTAAGATACTCATTTCTCACAGTAACACAAACATTTGGAACTTCAAGGGAACTAAAAGTAAAAAAGTGTTTACAAAATAAAATAAAAAACACAAGCAGTTGAGTCCAGCCCAGGCCATACTGAATAGAGTAAGAAATAATTCCAGAGACAACAGGTCAGTGACACCTAATCTACACTGTAAGGATGCCAATCATTCCGTCTCTGCGTGTTGCTTATAGAGTGCAACGCTATTGACTTTCTTGTCTTTTTTCTCAGTTTTTCCATGACCTGTTGGTGCACAGCCCTGTTGTAAGGTGCTTTTTTTTGAGGGTGAAGGTTTGGAGAAGCACACACTACTGCCCCCTGTGGCCCAGAGACGTAACTGCAGGCGGAGGAGAGGACGTGTGGGTGCAGAGAGGCTGCTAGAAGCAGCTGCCACTCAGGACTCCGAAGAAATTATGGAAAAGACTTGGTTTTCCAAAGTATGAATAGCAGGCTGTTAGAGAAGGGGGCAAATTAAAAAATGTATGACATTGAAGACCCAAAGGAAGCCAAGGCCTGCTTTCCACCTGCATACAGCGCATCCTCTGTGTTCAGGGGTTCGGACGCGTGCAGGGAGGGTCACCTCCCGGAGGAGGCGTCACCCCGGGGCACCCGGACTGAAAGGGCGCAGGAGCGCGTGTTCACTCCCCAAACCGATGTGACATCGGTTCGCACAGTCTGGAACATTAGCGGTAGGTAACTGAGGGCTGCTCAGGAGAGAGTGAAAGTTACACGGAAAAGCTGTGCTATTCCCCATAAGGAACTTGGACAACCACCGTCTTTGGCATCGGTTTTACCCACTTGGAAAGTCAAAAGCACATTTTCAAAGCAGTGTGTGAATTTGAGGGTACAGATGGACAACAGTAATGATAAATATGTAATAACGAACCCTTCCCTGATACGAAAGGATGGCGGTCTCTGTAATTTATTACATTCGTGACTATTACATTTCTAGATCCAAACGTAATTCGTCTGTTTGAAGTTTAATCTTTACCTTGTGACTATGAGGTAGTAGAAGTGGAGAATTGGAGAAAATCTAGTAAATTATGTAACGGCAAAATTTCAGTGGTGCCCTTCAATATTAATTATGTACTTACAATTTATATGTTTGACTCATTACAATCTTACGTTTATGAAATGATTTTACTTGAAAAGCTCAATCATCTATGTGTTTAATATTCATTCCTGGCCAGGGATTTAGCTCAGTGGCACCACCCCTGCCTCGCAAGTGCAAGGTCCTGAGTTTGATCCCCGGTACAAAAAAATAATAATAATAATAAAATAAAATTAATTCTTACACAAATATCTGTATTGAATGCTGCAAGGAAGTTTTCCAAACCTTTCTTTTTATTATTCACATGAGTGAGAAATTGATTTACACTTTCACATAAAATATTTAAATGAACATTATTTTGGCATTAGGTTTGAAATAAAAATCATTTCAAAAGCTTAGCACAAATTTGCATACAATAAGAACGAAGGAATAAAAAATCAGAAAAATATATTTATTTTTGTTGTTGTTCATATGTATTCCCAAATACAGACATTGTTTAAAACATTCATTTTTGACGTCCCAAGTGCATACTAGTTTGTTATGAACAAACCAAAAATGAATGCAATGATACTTAAATTAATGTAACTTATTTTCAGTGTCAGATTCATCTTAACTATTGAACATCATCTATTTCCAAAGATTCAGACACCACCATACACTTTGCCTAAACGTAATAAAATCTTATCCCTCACGTTTTAAAGGGTATGAAAGCAATTAACTATTGACTTCTTTATACAAATAATTCTAGAGTAAAAGTGGAATTCTGTAAGGGACTCTAGCAGTAATATGCAATTATAGTGTGATTCATAACTGTTAAATCTTAATCAAGTATTTTTAAAAATATGTGAACACTGGTTCATTTCCAAAATAGACAGATACACATTAGTCTTGCGCATACATTTTATTTTTGAATTTCATTCCAGTTAGCTGACATTGTTTGCTCTTCAATAGCAATTGGTAATTGTCTTTGTCTACTTCTCCTTTATTAAATAAATGCTGCTTTACTCAGCAGTGTGGAATCTCTAGTTATGATTTTGTCACGTATGTTACTGTGGTGTTGCTTTTCCAAAGAGGGACACTCGGATTATCAAGGTCTCACAATCTTTCTACTAAAAAGGCCAAAAAATTGCTATTTGTTTGAACAGCTCTTAATTTCCCACATGAAGGTAAAAAAGTTTATGTTCTCAGAAGTTTACCCATTTATTTCACGGGTAATTAATTTTCAGATGGATTACACTAACCTCTGAACCACGACATAAAGTCATGTCTACTGGCGATGTTACCAGTCACAACCAAAAGTAATTTGCATCGTGTATAAACAAACATGACAAACACAGGCCACAGTAACTGGCAATTATTGGTAAACAGGTTAGTGTGTGGGAAAGAGTGACTGAGTGATGTTATTATACAACTTGAAACCTTTCCAAGAAGCACTGCTGAGAACAGCAGGAAAATAGGGTATTTTTGTATTTTAAACCTGGGTTATGATTACTTATTGATATTTATAATTTGAATCATGGAAAATCCTTTAGAGTTCATATGTTTGACTGATCTCAGTCTTAATATTAATGTTTACTTTGTAAGTTTGCTATTGTGAGGATAAAGTGTCATACTATGTAAAATGCTGTCATAATCATGCTAAAGCCAGGTACTCAAAAGTGTTCCACTGATTTTCCTTCTTTACCCTTTCTCCTATTTGATTATTTTTCTCTTTAAATATGGAATTATATATAAACTATTTCTAATATTAGCAAAAATGATTTTGTGGTTTTTATTAAAACCATGTCCCTAAATGCCATCATTATTAATTTTTTTAACTTCATTGCTGGAGTGGAGTTGAAGGCCAAACCCAGGGCAGTTCCCGCTCCTTTCTCTGAGAAATAACTGCCCTTTATGTCTTCCCCTGCCACTGACTTTTTCTTTATTAACTTTATTGGTACATTTTAGGTATATATAATGACTTTTCTCAGTTGCATGTGAAGAATCAACAAATGCGATGTCTTCTATTGCAAAGCTTCTGCACAGCCAGAGCAACCACTAATAGTGTGAAGAGACAACCCAGAGCATGGGGAAAATTTTTACCAACTTTTAATCAGACAAAGGTCTACTTTCTGGAACATAAAAAAAGCAGACCTCCCAAATTTAAAAATGCAATTCAAAACTGAACATCTGAAATGAAGACATTTGTCAGACCAAGAAGTAGAAACAGCAAATAAACACATGAAAAAACGTTTGCCATCACTGGTCATTCGAGAGATGCAAATGAAAACAATGCTGAGATTCTACCTCACCCCACAAAAATGGCTGCTATCATGAATCAACCAATAATAAATGCTGGCAGGGCTGTGGGGAGAAAGGAATCCTTCTCCATCTTTGGTGGAGTGTAGACTGGTGAAATCACTGTGGAAATCAATATGGAGACACCTCAATGGACTAGGATTAGAAGTCCCATTTGACCCCGCTATTTCCCTGTTGGGTATCTTCCTAAGAGAATTAAAAGAATCATATCACAGTGATATATGTGCACCCATGTTCGTAGTGACACAATTTGTGATAGCTAAAACCTGGAAACATCCCATGTGCCATCAACTGGAGCCTGGATAAGTAAAATGTGGGTTTTTTTTTTTAATAAGATGGAGTACTATTCAGCCATAAAGAATGAGAAACTAGAGATATTTATAGCAAATCGATGCACACTGAGGCCATACTCTTGAGTGAGATAAATAGGATGCATGAGTGCATACTGAATAGTTTCTCTGATGTGAGAAACTGAAAGGGTAAAGAAGGATCAAAATGTATAAAAGATAATGTGAAACAAGAAGAAAAGATGCAAAGAGGAAGGGGAAGTGGGAGGGGAAAGGAAAGAAGGGAATGGAATTAATATGAGAAAAGGAAAAAGTGGAAACAAAGTTTTCTTAAATAGGGAGGGATGGAGGGGTTGAAGGGAGGGCAGGGGAATGGGGAAAAATAAGAACCAAGAAACATCATGTAAAGGTAAGGGGGGGTTGAAGGGAGGGCAGGGGAATGGGGAAAAATAAGAACCAAGAAACATCATGTAAAGGTACAGATTCCCATTTATGAGTGTCATTATACTGTGCTAAATCTGTCATTATTAATATATGAATAGAAAATCTACTTTGTTTTCAAATGTATGAATTTCTAATATTGGGTCTTGAAAATGTAGAGTTTAATTTGGGGAACAGGCTTGGCTTTCTGAGTAATGAAATATTGTGAATGGGATCCAACAAACACTGTCTGTGGAGTTGGATGATGTCATTAACAACACCAGTTCATTTCAATGTGCACCAGCACACAGGCCGGGTCAATAAGATGAAGAACAAGAGCGGAGCAGAGTTTTGTGAGCATCACGGGAGCCGAGTTAGCGGAGACCTTCAAAGCAGAAGCTCGAGTCAAAAGATTTAAAAAGTAAAAGGAAGACAGGAGAGGAAGAGTCAGAAAGGGGCATCTACTAAAAAGCAATGCATTAGAATTTTCTCTTTACAACCAATTTGGGAAGTGAAAGCCTGAGATTTATACAATTTTAATGAGTTAACAAAGGTCGTGGAACCAGTGAAAGGAAGGATGGAAAGTTAACCCTAGATATTCACGTGAGAGAGCATTAAGAAACTGCTTGATATAAAGGTACAAGATCACAATGATGACTGTCATGGTACTGTATACCTAAGAAGTACCAATAAACTCAATGAGAAAAAAAATGCTTGAAGTAGTTCTAAGGAGGTTACTCGTCATAATCGAGAAAGCCATTTCTGGAAGGTTGAGGAAGCATAAAGGAAACTGAGAAAGATTTAAGAGTAAGCAGATAGTAAGAAAATGGGGCACTACTCGAGAGTTAAGAGCAAGTAGACAAAGATAACCGACTCAAGGGATTAATGGTGAGACAGCCCCGATGGAAACCGTTATGAGTGCTATTTGGGAGGCTGCAGGAAATGCCATTTTAAGAGACGTAAAGCAACTGAGCCATGAGTCGCTTTACCTAAAAACTGAACTCTTCAAAATTAAATTTTTGATAGGGCCGGGGATTTAGCTCAGCGATTCAGTGGCCTGCTTTGCAAGCGCAAGGACCCCAGTTCAATCCCCGGTACAAAAAAAAAAAATTAATAATTAAATTTTTGAGAACTTTAAATGATGGGGAAGTCTATTACTTTAGTTCTTTTTTTTATTTTGTATGTTGATTCTGATAATTTCATTCTATCTGATAAAAAAAATATCGTATTTTAGAGAAAACCACTTGAAATTTTGGACAGATGTTCTAAAGTGGAATGATGAATTTTCAGACACTCCTCCCCAAAAGTGGGATCTTTAATATTTTCAAAGACTAATTTGTTTTGAGTAGAATTGTATTCACACTTTCTTACTGTTTGTCTGATTGGTGAATATTGGTATGCAGTAGAAGTATATGTTGGATGAAATCTAAAACATCCCCCAAATACATGATTCTGAAAGGTAATCGAATCAGAGAGCATTATATTCATACATATATAATGAATCCATCCACTGGTGAGTTCAGTAGCTACACAGGGTGTTAGGAAATGGAACCCCACTGATTGGGTCCTTCTGGCCCACAACTCCTCCTCTCTCTCTGCTTCCTGGCTGTCTCATCCCCCTCTACCAAGCTACTTTTACCTTGGAGCCAGCGAGAGACTGGATCACCTAAGAATGGTCAGCATGAACAAACTTCTTCTTTTAAGGTTTGAGTGTCTGATATTTTGTTCCAATAACAAGAAAATGACTAGTGCAATGCATTAGTATTTGTGTGTGTGTGTGTGTGTGTGTATGTGTGTAGACACATGGCTTTGTTTTTATTTGATTAATCAATGCAGGATAGCAAGAACAAACAGATTAAGACAAGAAAACACATAAAGACATATTTATTTCACACTATCAAGGAACTATAAAAACAGCTTTCTTGGTTTTGTGTCTGTCCTTGTCATGGCTTTTGAATAAAGCCAGTGGACACATGCGGAACATAGCCAGGTGCTGAGTGCTTTCTATAATCTGTGCATTTACAAGTCACTGTGTACTAAGCACTTGATCCTCTTGGCATCCCTCAAATAGAAATATTACTGCACTCACTGTTTTAGGAAGTGGGACTCTGCATGTTGCCCGAGGTCACAACCACTGAAATATCTAGTCTTGACTCCAGATCCTATGACTTGAGAGCCCAAGTTCTGAAGTATTGTCTGTTGCCACTAAACACCTGAAAAATTGCTCATATTAAAATTATTGTTATTATGGGGCCAAGGGATAAGAATAATACTCACATGTGATAGATTTTATTCTGTGTGGTCTTAATGGAGGAAAATACCAGGGAAAAAATTTAGGTTTGGCAATGTGGGTCTGGATTCACCAAAGACAGATTGTGTGTCCTATCAAATATATGACACAGCCAGCTTATTTTATAAGACATTACATTGACAAAATTTGTTAGTGTGGATATTGCTTTTTTAAACCATTTGTTGGATATATGCAATGGTAACAAAGGAAAGTAAGTGATAAATGGCAAATACACACTCACTTACATATGCATATGTATCATTATTGATTATGCCCAAAGCAGGCTGTAAGCGGTGAAGGCTGTGAAGAGTGAACCCCACAACTGGCTTGTCTATAGAAGTGAGTCCGACTGAAGCCTCCAGAGTACCTCCACCCAAATCCTATCCCCATCACTAAAGCCTCCTTAACTAGAAGGACAAGGTTCTAATTACAGCCCTGTATTTTGCCTGTTCCTTTCCACATTTAAGAACGCTTTGTCTTGTCCTCTACAAGCCTTACCTTGGTATCCGTAGCAACTACAGGACCACACGTAGTTCCCTTTAATCCCGAATTAATTATCAACAGAAGTCAGTGGCCTGGACTGACCATGGCCTTTGCTGGTTGCTCAGTACTGGCTGTCCCCATTTCCCATTTGTCTGTTTCTTTAATTCTGTCTTTGAGTCTTTCTTAAGCCCCGCAGCGTTCATTGTGCAGGAGGCTGAAACCTACTGCAGAGGTCTCCAGTAACTGCTGAGCTCTTACTGAGGGTCACATCAGTACAATACTGCAAGAAATGCTATTGTCTTAATGATTACAGTTTAGGAGCATACACATTATTTGATGCGCATACTAATAAGCAGATGATATGGATTCTGAAAAGACAACACATTCTAAACAAGGAATAACTCATGTGAGGGATACTGGAAAGAGGAAAGGAAATAGTAACACTGAATGGCAGATTATGGTCCGCCTTCCAAGAAGTTTAGTTACTGAAACACGTGAGCACAAGACAGTTCACTTGGACGAGTAGAGCTATCTGGGAGAAAAGCATTCTAAGAAACAGAACAGAAAAAGAAAGGAGCTAAGGAGATAATTTTTTGGCATCTTTGACAAATAGCAACAAAAATGTCTGTAATAGGTTCATCAAGAAAGAAAACCCAAAGTGAGAAGAGATTTTGCAAACAGAAAGGGGATAAAGAGATGGAGGGAGGAGGGAGAGAACGGGAGGAGGGGATGAGGAGGAGCTGAGGTTCTTGTGCACACGGACCAGGTGCCCTGGGAACCTGAGCTTCTGTACTGCAGATATGAACTCATGAAAACCTGGTCAACAAGGGCAAGCCTGCAAGAACCTTTTAGGGTGTAGTATCGCCTCTAATCTTGTATTCCAAGTGAGATAGAAAGCATTACAGAGTTTGACAGTTTGACGTCATATATCTGAAATTTTGTAAGAATTATTCTGACAACTGTGCCCTAAACAAACGTGAAAAAGGCCTGGTCATCAATCCACTCAGGAAGGAAGTGAACTATTAAAGGCTTTTACATTTAGCCTTTGATCTGTGGTGAGGTCTGACCAGGTGAGAGCGGCAGAGAGATGATGTTGAACGGCTAGATTTGGGGCATAGTTGCCTTGTGTCGCACAACAAATCCAACAGTTCACTGGCCACCTCTACTTAAATTACACCCAGAGTCGGGATGATGCGTTCACATCTTGCAACTTGATCCAACCACTCGACCTCACTGTTAATCTGGGCTTGAACCAGTCCAATAAACTGTTGCATAGTTTAACTTCCTCCCGCTTCCCCCACACCCCCATGTTCATCACTACTCATCAAGGGATGATCCTCTGACGTGCCCTTTCCTCTGCCCAGATTCTCCGTCAAAGGTGCCACTGTATTCTATTCTTTGCTTCTTTGCGGGGCAAAGAAGGGAACAGAGCACCACACCCACCGCTGCGCAACTCTCCCAGCCCTCTGCTACATTTGGAGTAAACGCCAAGTTCCAGAAAATGAGCGACAGAGACTTACACACTCTTCACTTTCCTCTTTAGCCTGTTCTCTCACCACTGTCACCTCACAGTGGAGAATGTAAAACTACTTCTCCTACCTGGGTAACTCTGCCGCCGATGTTTCTATAGTTGAATCCTTTTCTTCTATGAGCAGATGTTACTTTATTAGAAACAATTTTCCTGGTGATTTGCTGGAGAAGAAAGAAAGAAGGAAGGAATGGAGGGAGGGAGAAAAAGAAAGGAAGGGAGGAAGGTGAAGAGCAATACATCTTTATTAAAGAAATTTGAACTATTTTTTTTTTACCAGTTTTAAAAGAGCAAGGTGTGGTATGAGAAAATTTTTCCAGATAGTAACAGATATGTATAACATACATGTTGCATTTATAAATAACTGGATGGATAAGCAAACTACTATATAATTGCTTAAAATCCATGTATTTGAAGTAGAAACCAATATCTCTTCTCTGAACACAATGTCAATAGCATCTAAATGAAAATACATAAGCAAAATAATAAATCATGTAACAAAAATAAATTTTACTAAAATCTACACACATTTATAAGTTCATTTATTGCTACAAATAAAAAGTAACTTTGTTTACTGTATGGATTTATTACTTAATACAATTTTTTCATTAGAAGACTAATACATATATTTTTAACAAACTGCATGATCATTTCATGTAAGAGGTAATTCATGCTTAATCTAGTAAGTTGGAACTGTAAAGATAAAAATAAGTAACTCATTTACGTAGAACAAAGGGTTAAGGGTATCTCAGTACAACCCTAATTTGATAAAACTCGAAAGCACCCAGTAATACCCGTTCTCTCTGTAAACTCGCGAATCGGGGTGAGATTTCATTTCTTTCCCTTTCCAGTGCTATACATTCCTTGAGGCTTTCCTAGTAGAGTCCCGTAATTCTCTTTAGCAAAAGGCCGGGTCTGCAGAATTTCTTCTACAGTGATCTTCACGGAATCAGTAAGCAGCGTCCTGCGTCCGTTGCTCAAGTCCTGCGGTCCTTTCTGTTCTCATCTCTGCCCGCTTCCTCTGCAGCAGCGTCCAAGGCTGTTACTACACCTTCTGCATCACGTTTCTATAAAAACACAAAGCTTTTTTTCTTTCTCCCACTGTTTATATCTGAAGATTTGAAAATTCATTTTGTAAAAGTCTCTGGAAACACAAGAAAACATTCAGACGGAGACAGGTGAAGTTAGCAATGGAAACAGTTGTATTCCACGTGAAATTGGAAATAATTATATTAAGGAGCACTATTTTGCTTATGGGTTTACGCAAAGCTCCAGATGGTGGCTGGCTGTGTTCATCTCCAGATTAGCTAAATAAAGGCCAGGCCTTCTGTCAGCCGGCACGTGGCGTTAGTGCGTTTACCTTTACACTGCAACAGGTTAGGGCTTTTAGGGCTGTCTTTCAGTGGGCACACATAAGGGAAGATGGAGTGGATCAGAGCTCTGAGAAACAAAGGGATCCATTCAAGACTTAAGCAGTAATCCGAAGCTTCCCGAGGCTGCAAGCTTCCTTGGCGAAGGGTTGGCAGTCCGGGTAAGTTCTGTAGGATTCCGCTCAAAAAGTGCATTCTTACCACAAGATGACCTGGCCCAGTGAGATACAATGAACATCTCTAATAATTGCCATAATAGTTTTTTTTAAACCATGTTTTTACCTTTCCTCTACTAAGTATTTTCACAAATTTTTCTCTATTATTTTCTTAAAGGTATTGATTCTGTTGGAATCAAGATTGTTTTATATTCATTATTTTATATTCATTGGATCTTCAAGCAATATAATTTTTATCTCTTTTGAAGAAAAGGTTTCAGCATTGTTAGAGAATCTTCACTGAACCATAAATTGTTCGTGATTGCTTGAGATTTTTAAGGATTTCCCCTACTGTTTGCCTCCATGTATATTTTACCATGAAATATCAATTGCAAAAGAAATTCTGTGGTTTACACACAGGTGGTTTACAAAGATTTTGTCTCTAAATTTGTTTAATTCCTATAATTTTAATTCACTTAAAAATGTTTAGTTACCTAAATATTTCAGCAGCCTTGTTTTGAATGACTTGTAATTATTTAGTGTGTAGCATGAAATAACAGACTTTTTAACCTTTATTTTTTAATTGACAAAAATGAGATGTCTATATCGTATGTTTTGAGATACGCAGATATTGAGGGGTGGCTAAATCAATCAAGTAGGCATTACATATTTATTTATTCATTTCTTTTTTGGTGAAAACACAACATCCACTCTCAATAGATTTCAGAACTCATGCATATAATTTTTGAAGTGGATTCTTGCTGTGTTGGCGGGAGTGGTGCTCAGCACATGGGCTCCCAGTCGGGGGTCTCCAGCTCTACCCTCGGCCTCCAGACTGGCTGAGACCACAGCCCCCGTGACCACCCTCTGCCACAAATACCATGTAAGTGTCCCTTAGTCATAGCATTGCAGGACGCATCTCCTGAAGGTGTTCTGTTTCCCAGGGTTTAAACTTTTTCATAAATCAGTCAAATGGGTGTTCGTCATGGGACCAATATAAGTATATACCAGTCTGTCATTCTGTCTACAAAATTTCAATGTTAAATCTCACAAAATACATGTGATAATGAATATAGGTGTATGCATATTAATTAATTTTTCTGTATATAAGTATATATCTCCCATGGGTGTTTTTATTTCAAGCTTAATATTTAGTAACAATTTAGGAAAAATGACATCTATTAATAGTACTAACAAGATGAAAACAATATTTTTCATCTATGAAATATGTTTATCTTATGAGCCAAGATTGTGGGAATAGTGCAGATTTTTAAGAAAGCATTAGTAATTCTTAATCTGTGGTGTCATTATGCCCCAGAAGAGGCAGGCTACTTGGATTAAAGCCTCGTTTCTAACCTGATCTTTTCCATTTGTTTGTTTCCACACAATTTCAACGACAATGAAATCTGACATTTGAGGTGGGTGGTGCTGGGGGCAGGACCAAGGGCCTTGCACACGCTAATCCTGACCTAAGCACTGAGCTGCACCCCAGCTTCCCCTGAGATGGAATCGTACCACGCTTCCTCAACTGGCCCGAAGCCCTGGGTTCCCAAGCCCCCCAAGCCTTCCTGCTATTTTTAACCCTAAGTGAGATGAGCAAATACTGACTGTTCTTCTATCTCTATGTCATAAGATCCCTAAATTGAAAATAAAGGTACAGCATCTCATAAAATCCATGGTTCTTAGAAGAAATCCTACTTTAAAGGGTAATAAAGCTATTACTTGAGGACGGCTTTCCTGAAAGCAATGCTGCATAAACTCATCATCTTTAAATAAATGAGAAGAAACTAAAAGGGAAAGTTTCCACAGATGATAGTCTGGATTTTTGCTCCAAGCAAACTTAGAGAATGTTGCTATCTTAAAAAATATAAGAGCCTCTCATATTCTCAGAAAACTTATTGCAGAGTGATGGAATTGTAAGTCATTTTCACAAAGTACAATTTATGTGCAGATTATCAAAGAATAATTACTAAATGTGTGGCTCTTACTAACCTTCTGGAAGAAACAGAATGTCTCATGATTGGCTGGTACTCTCTAACTTTAAAAGTCACTGTGGAATCAAATATATTTCAGTGCTCGATTATAAATTTACCAATTTATCATTTAAAAGAAAAACTAGGAGCATCAAAACCAGGAGAGATAGTTTTTTCATCCAACACTTGTTCTTCTTTTGAATAAGAAAATATAAACATAAATTATCATTATAACCTGTTACTGAATTTAGAATCTGAAAATGGGAGATATTCTTAGTTTAGCAGCATTACATATGGGCTGTGAAGTCAGATACAACTGGCTTAGTTAAACCTTTTGCCTTTTGATAAATCAGGTTTGCAAAGTCATCTTCATGAGATGAAAAAGTAGTACCTATCTCATCGACTTGAGAAGTAAATAAAGTATATGTGATATGCTGAGCATAGCACTTGCAAAGCAAGTGCCCCACGCAGGTAAGGGATTAGCTGTCCCGTCACTTGTGAGCTTCACCATGCAAGGAGCGCTCAACGCCTGCGTTCACACCTAGTGGGCGCGGTCAGCCCCGGGCTTCTGAGTGGCTCCTCGCAGCTGTGCCCGTAATTGTGTCCACTGCCGTTCTTTTCACCTTTCTCCCCAAAGACTCCAGTTTTTAATTCACCTAGTCATTTCCAGACATCTTGATTCTGCTTTATAAGATTGCAGTAAGGCCCACAGCCTGGGACCACATCGTGGCTCCCTGACAATCCATGACATGACGAATTCACCCTTCGTGCTCCGTGGAAATTCATTTTCCTCTCTTCAAGGTCTTAGGAAGAATCTCCTTAGAATTCCCAAGTCTCGGGAACATACTTTATTTATGATAATGTCAGCTTTTCAGTTTTAGCTCAGCAGCAGAGAGCTTTCTTCCTTTACTTCTAATGTGAAAGCTTGTCTTGCATATTTATAAATCAAACGTTTAAAATAGGTAAAAATCGTTCATTGTGAAGACTAATAGAAACTCAATTTATATGTAGAAAATATGCATGCATAGAACAAATTCACTTTGTTCGTTTATATAACTATATATATATATATTTTAAAAATATATAATATAATTATATAATAATATAATATAAGGCATATTCTTAATAAAGATGTAATATTAGCTCACTTAATGTTTCTTATATATAATATTTCTATTTTCAAAACTTGTACCCACTTTTGGGACATTTGTATGAACTGCCATATTTATAAAAATATGATATTTCTCTAATAAAACCAATATTTTCCATGTGTCCATACACATAGGTTTCTCTCCTCCTCTATCCATCGGCCTTTATGTGTGTTCTTCAGAAAAATAGCCCCCGGAGCATGGGTGTGTGTTCGTGTGTGGACAGAGAAAATGGAAGAGAAATGAGAGAGGTAGACGAAGATTCATTTCAGCTCACTGCAAGGCAGTGAGCAGCCTGCAGGCTGCTTCCTGGCCGTGTGGGCGGAGCTGCTTCAGCAGGCCCAGTCTCTGGCAGGCCTGGGACAGAGTTCCGTCCTCCTCGGGGGAAGTTCAACCTTCCAAGGCCTTGCGCTGATGGCGTGGGACTTGTGTGCACGGGGGAAAATGACGCACAGAAACTGAGAGGTCAGTGACCTGTAAAATAAAAACTCCAGCACCACCCATATCGGTGTAGGAGCAAAAGGTGAAAACCATGGTTCAACAAAGTTGAGATGAGTGTAAAATGCACCATCCCAACGCATACACAGGTATAAATCTGTATTTTTGCCTTGTATATTTAGAGAACTAATATGTCTCCTTGGTTTTTAAAAAATAGCAAAGCCAATCATAAAATCAACATAAATCCCATACCAGCATAATGAAATTTATGAGCTTTTATTATTTATAATCATCCCATATTTTGAAACATTGAAACTTACTGTAAAGCTAATTAGCTTTACTAAGTAACATGCAATAGAAAAGAAGAGATCTTGTTTTTTGTTTTTTTTTTAAATTCAAACAGATAATTAAAAACTGCCCCCAAAACACAGAAGAAACAAGAAGTGAGTTCAGGAGAGCACAGTGGGAGAGAAAACTGTTTCTCATCTTCTCTTGAACCTACTGAGATGACAGCTTCTTCAACACAAGTCATCATTAGCCTAGTGGGCACAGCATGGCCAAGTTAGTTTGCTAAGTGTGAATTTGGTCTCCCCTGGATGGTTACATGTTCAGTGTCGCCTTGGTTTACCCTGGAGTCAGGGAAATGCTCTTAGTTCTGTTGGAGTAATGCAACTAAATACCTTGTGAAAAATGTCTAAGCTGTGATAAAATTACACATCTTTCTGTTTTATATGTGTGTCCTTTGATTCATTTATTTATTCAACAAATAGTTAAGAACATCTGTATGTTCCCAGCAGTACTCCGGCTTCTGAGAAAACAATAACAAATTAGAAGAGAAAAGTTCCTAATTCGGCTAATCTTCTATTTAAGAGGAGACAGAAAAATTGGCCAACATATAAGCAAATAAAATGAGTTTAAAACTTCACAGAGAGTAAAAATAAAGTGGGGAGAAGCTGCTTGAGTGAGCGCTTTAGACCGCAAGTCAGGTATTAATGAGATCGGCCCGGCGAGGCAGGCAGAAGACCACCCCGAGCTCTTCGTGAGAGAGAGCTCAGCAGTGCAAAGAGGAGTGGGCGGGACAACTGGGAAGGAGAAGTGGACTGGAAGTCTCTGAGGGATGGATGCCTGGGTCCAGGCCCTTGCCAGACAGAACAGGAGCGGGACACTGTTGTAAAAGGACGAGGAGAAGCTCGGGAGGAGGTTTTGGTTTTCTGTCATTTTCTTTGTTCTTTTGTTTGCTTACTTTTAAAACAAGTGGAAAACATTATTAATCAGTCTTTAAAGAGATTATTATCAGGAGTTGGATTTGCAAGAACAGATTGCAGAGGCGAACAAGAATTAAGAAGGGTGCCCACTGAGGCCATACTCATCAGTGAAACTAATAGGACATGCACATGTAAATACCGAATAGTTTCGCTGGTGTGAGAAACTGAAAGTGTAAAGAAGGACTAAAAGGTATAATAGATAGTGTGAAATGGGAGGAAAAGGGTGCGAGGAGAAAGGGGGAGAGGGAGGGGTAGGGAAATGAAAGAAGGGAATGCAATTAATAAGAGAAAAAGAACGAATGGAAACAAAGTCTTTCTTTGGGGAAAAATCAGAACCAAGATGGATGATGCAAAGGTGCAAGTTTCCAATGATGAATGTCATCATGCTGTATACCTAAAATACACCAATAAAATTAAAGTTTAAAAAATTAAGAAGGGTTGAGGGTGCTAACAGGAAGCTCAAAATCTAGACATATCTTTGCCATTTCTCTCACCCCCAATAACATGGCTCCTTATATGTGTAGTGTTTGAGTGCTTGTTTACCAGAAATTTATTTTGGTATAAAGAGTGAAACTGAGGCCTATTGATGTGATGCTATTAATGTAATAGCCAAAGGCTATGTACATATGTTTGTACCCATAGGCAAAAATTTTTCAATACTATGAGGAAGTAATACATTTAAAAGCTAAGGGAGGTTATTCTACTCCTAAATTCTCGCAAGGATACATGCAAGGGTAGTGTATGTGACAGGAGGGAGCTGGATGACAACTTGCATGTCCATCATGGGGAGAGGGGATGCATGAAATACAGAAAAGTGCACTCCTAGGTGTCCACCTGCACTAAGGAAAACATCAACCAGATATGTGACTTGGGTGGCTCCCAAACAAGGGTGGATTCAAAAACTAGGGCAGGGATAGAATTCACACAATGTTGGATAAAATTGAAATTAGACAAAAACCACACAGTATTTCACAAAAATAGGTCTGTATTTAAGAACATAAATTAAATGTACTGCATGTGGTCTCTATGATTGGAGTGGGAAAGAGAAGAAGAAATAAGGGAAAAAAATATGAAATGGCCCGCAGGCTGAGAAATTACAGTGGTATGTTAACAACAAGGAGAAATGGAAGATGCATTCCATTATAAAATATTAGAGATTTCACCGATATAGCGAATATTACAGTGCATTCTTATGCATTAGAGATTTTAAAGAACTATGAGAGAAATAGGATAAGGGAGAGCATTTTATGTAATACTATTATAAAAATAAATATATGATTTAAAAGTTAAAATAACTAAAGTGTGAAATACAACATTTAATATGCTGGTAGCCAAAATATTCCATTTAGACTTAGAATATTTCTATTTGTTCCTCCTTCAGTCCTGAACCTTGTTGTTTTCCAGTTTTCAAAAGCTTCTGCAGTTCCTACCCCTAGATTCTCGTGCTGAAATATTTCCACTCCTTTTTCTGATATCTCCGACTGAGCTTTAGGCCAACTCCTTCTTCTTTCTCTCTTGGATTATTGTCACGGTTTCCTAATTGGCCTCAGAGGATCTACACTTGTTAGCAGCCGTAACACTGTATGATCTTTCGGAAGATGAAGACGGGATTATTTACCCTCAGTTCTGAATGTGTTTGATGTGTTTATACTGACTGTCGTAAGGGTAAAACCCAAATTCAGCTCTCTCAGCGCAGAGCTTTCCCTATCTGGCCTTCCACTGCCTTCTCTTCCTGCCGTCCCACAGCTTGCTTTGCCCTCGCATCCCTTCTTAGTCATTCCAGATCCCTTCTGCCTCTTGTTTCGTCACCAAAGAAGGCCAGTATGTTTTTTTTTTTTTTTGATGATTTCTCAGTGATTTAAGATAGACAGATAGTCCAGAGCACATCTCAAGGGAGGAGAGGTTTAATTTGTTCTTTGTTTCCATCCACTATCTGATCTGCTGGCTCCAAGGCAAAGGCATAGCTCATGGGGACTGAAACCCCAGAGGGGGCGGGAGGTGCAGGAGCTGAAGGGAAAAGAGCCCAGAGTGCTTCCCAAGGCCCCACCTCCGCGACCATCCAGACATAGCTCTAAGAGCATTTCACACTCCCAAGGGCAGATCCAGCCAATCAAGCTGAAATCCCACCCTAATTATGACACCACTTATTACATGGAAGACAGGGATGTCTTTGTGTCCGTAGTTAGAAAGCCAACCATTGTTATGGACAGCAATGTTCCTTTGTTAGACCAATAGACCCTGTGAAATCGAGTCTTTCCCCTTGTACCCTGAGGTCTTCACCCTTCCAGCGCCTACACAAGTTGCGTCATTGGGTTGGGACAGGATACCCACATGATGGACTCTTAGCACACTGCGAGAGGTCATGTATTATCTTTATTTGCAGGCTCTGAACAGGTGTCATTCCGCTTGTAAACTTCAGGGATATGATTTACTGGGTGCCGAACGCACTGACAGGTTCTGACTAAGACAGATGCAATGACAGGAGAGTTCTTGTCTTCATTAAGTCCTTGTTACACGATTTTATCACTTCACAAGGCAGGCTTTTTCTCCATTTAGATTAGTTGCTTTTAAATTAAAATCCCTAAATCTATGCATCTGGTGAGAATCATAAAGGAGGAAAATATTGCATTTTTCTTCTATCTTTAAATTTGATTGAAAAGCTTGCTTATGTCAAACACAAATAAAGCGCAGACCTGTAGTGCTGTCTCCATGGGCGTACAAACACTGTGTTATGTTGTCCACAATGAGTTCCGTAATATTTGCACATCAAACTGACAAGTGATCAATGTCAAATGTGTTGAGTAACTGCTTGTGCAGACAGAACACCAGAGCAGACTTCAGCCCTGATGATCAGGTGTACTTTGTGAAGTGACCCAAAGTCAGAAGTTGCTGGGAAAGTCACCTTGGTGTGAAAACACACTTAGCATGAATTTCACATCACCTTGTGAGACATAGTTTTAAAAATGTCTAAAGTGCATGGTGAAGCTCCTAATCATAGTGAGAGAAATGACTCTGAACATTGCATTTACCTGTATCGTTGTAGTTCTTAGAGATTGTTAATCATAAGGGTCAAAACTAAGAAATAGATAACATATTTTATCACACTGAATTCACAAATTAAATCTTTTTGAAATGGCATCTTTTGATAGCTCTGTTGAGCTAAAGTAAATGATTTGAAGCTTACCATAGTCAGTGTGGCTTATCTTGAAGATACACTGTCTTGACCAGACTCTAATTTCATAAGGGAAAATGATACAGAGCTAATATCCTATACTCTAACTTTTCTTGGCGAAGTTTAATTTTTTTTCTTTTTATCTAAATGTTTAACTGTTAAATTCTTTCATTTTATATATTTTACAGTAAATGCATGTTAAAATAAATTGCAAAGTTTAATGCTTTATTTACAAAGGTTTTCAAATAGTCTTTGAATTACTTTTATTATGAAATGTTATATTGTATTTTATGATGTGCAAGATTCTCATAATATATTTAACAATGAGATAGCATAACATATATATTCATGTCTTCTAAATAATCACAAATTTAAGAAAAATTTCAATATCTCAGTTGTCTATATGATTCCCATTTTGTATTAATTTAGTTACTCACTTATAAAAAACATAGTAATTGATTTTATACTTGATTATAGAAATAACTAAGAAAATCAGCTATTATTAAAAATATCACACAAAATGGATTAATGTTCAACTAGACTAATTTCAAAATGAGTTAAAGTCAGCTCAAAATGATCAGGTTTATTAGTTTATTCCAGTGTTTATGGAATATTTATATGCTGTTCAAAAGATGTTGCAGTGTATTTTGGAATCAGTTTGTATTCTAAAGCAAAGGTGGTGATAAAAATACACACTCGGATAAATACATAATATGACAATTTTCTCCTGGTGGTATTATGCAGCATTTTCATGCATACCGAAGAATTTGCTTGAAAGTGTTAAACACGAAGTTGGATACTGGCCCTTTAGCCAAGGTCAGTAGTTTCAAACAATACAATAGAATCTTTAATTTTCATTTCAATATTCATCAGTGCAGGTAGAAGGAAGCTTTGATTTATAGGATCGCTGAGATGGAAAGAGACTTTCTAGAGCATCTTTTACACATTCTTGTGCCAAAATGGGGTAGATCTTTCTCTCCCAGTATAAACTGTATACATCATAACATAGACGCCTTATGAGGCTACTCCCAGCTGAAATCTGAGATGTCATGCATGTTCAGAATAGGTATTTTCGATCAGATGCAACAACGACATACCAAACTCGCAGTTAACATGCCAATTCTTAGCACTATAAATACAGAATCAGTGTGCATGTATGTATTTGAATATATGGACATGAACCAGTCCAATTGCCATTGTATAATTATGTGCTGAGTTTATACAGTTTGAGAGGATACTGGGCACGTTCAGGTTTACAAAGTTTCATGCTTCACTATGGAGTAAAGATAATTTTCCATAAAAATCCATGTAAATTATTTTTGCAAGAGCTCCATCACCTGTGTGTAGCCATGTTTATAGAATACAAACTGTGAAACTACTCGTGCCCAGCTACGCACTTGCTGAGATGAGAAAGCAGATTGAGTAGAGAAGCAATGACTGGCTGGTTTGAGAAGTTGCTTCTAATGTTCTCCTGTGTTCGCCTTGAAAACTCTTGTCACACGATGCGTGAAAAGAATTAAAATGTTACATCACACCTGAGACGTGTGAAATTAGAATCTGACAAATGCAATAGAATTTTTCAGGACACTTAAGAGCATAACAGTAGAACTGTGAACAAACTGCATTTCTTACTCCCTATATAGTTTCAGAGATTTGCAGCCAAAATTATTAACATTATTTATCTTGCTGTAACTTCATTTGTCATAATCTCACCAAAGAAAATGAGAAATCCCATGAGCTGCCTCTTTCCTTTTAATTTTTCAGCCTATCCTTAACTTTGCCCTGAGGTTGATATTTTTGAAATTGCACACATAACTCTCTGGTCGAATATTCCTCAGTGGTCCCCAGTCATCTAAGGAACAGAAAATGCTTTCATTTCTTGGATGCAGACAACCTCTTTGCCCTTGCACATTATATTTCGCTAGAGGAAGAGGAGGCTTCCTTGCAAAATTTAGATTTTGTACACGTTTTTGTTTCTGCCCTCTCTAATTTCTTCAGGCCTCTCATATGTGGATTGAATTCTCTTCTCCAGAAAATCTTCAGTAACTTCTTCAGAGAGAGTAAGAAATCTCCCCTTGTACAGTCTTTATGCCAAAATTTGTTTTATTATTATGATTTTCCTCATGTGTCTCTATTGCTTGTTGAGAATATAAACACTCTTATAGCAGGAAATATATGTTTTCCTTTATATTCCTAATCTGAAAACAGAACAAAATGTTAACAAATAAGAATGCCTAAGGGCTTCACAAATTATTTTCCTAATTCCAGAGCAACCCAAAGACTTGACATGTTTGAAAAGCGCTCATCACTCTGCAGATCGAATTACCAGTCACCGTTAATTCAGGGACTGCAAAACCCATGGACCGAGCCTGGAGTAGGCATTCTGGACTTGAGCTTCTCCTGCTTTGCTGGTCATACAAGGACGGACTTTGTTTAGAAACTATGTCCAGAAATGAATAGTTAAACTTGTCTAAGGGCGAGCATTACTCATTTTAAAAATTACCTGAAAAATTCTCTCTTCACAATAACCAAAGACGTAAAACAACTTTTAGGAAGTTGTAAAGAAACCAACACCAATGTGGTTAAACTCTAAATATTTACAAAATTTTAAGCACCAACCTGTGGAGTCTTTTTTTTTTTTTTTTTTTCTATACATGTTGTTCAGTCACTTCAACCATGGTTGAGAGCCTCATTCCTCATATTTTTCTTAGACGCTGTCTTTTCTCTCCATCCTCCTTTGGCTATTACACTTTGCATCAGGTGATGGTAACTTCCAACCAGGACATTGCTGGATGCACTAAATACTAAAGCAGTGAAAGCAGAGTGGAGCCAGAGTCGGTGCAAACCAAGGCTGTGCTGGGGAAGCCAAGGCACTCAGAGGAATGAAAATCGTCTTTCTGAAGTCAGATGCACAGAGGGATTCACCTATTATCCCATTCTAATTTTATCTTTTACCATCTTTTTGCTTCAAATTATTTCATTTTCTAAATTCTCATACATCTGTAACATTGTCACATGCATGATTTCTATAAGTTTTAATATATGTGAGTTTTCTTTTTATCAGAGCTTTAATTTTGAAGTCATAATCTTACTGGAGAAAGCGTTCTTCTGAGACCACTTATCCTCGTTTCTCTTGCACCGGGTAAAGCCTGCTGCTATACAGATGCTTCAATTATGGCTCCACATATAGAGGAAGAGGAGGAGGAGGAGGGGAAGGGAGGGGGGAGGGGTGGGAGAGGAGGAGGAGGAGGAGGAGGAGGAGGAGGAGAAGACCACCCAGAAGAGTACTTGTCTTTGTTGGTAGTGCCTCAAAGAGAATTCTTGATTCCAACATGTTTTCCTCATTGTTACAAGTTGACAAGACATAACTCAGAGTTAAATAAATATTTTCCCAGTGTAGAGTAATAAAAGAAGAATAAAGCCGTGAGGGAGAGAGGAAAAGAGGTATAAGGAGAAAAGCAGGGGACAGTAAAAAAGGGAAGGGAGGGATAAGAAGGAAGGAAGGAAGGGAGGAAAAGCAAATACATTTTATTTGAGGCATCTTATTAGGTAAAGGTGTAAAATCCTTTAGTACAGGGAAAACCCGTGAGTGTATCTTAATAGCTGGTTGCTCACTACCCGTCAGAATTGCATGTGCTCTGGAGAATCGGTACACACTGCACCTCTTGGTTACGTTCACGCCCTTCCTCCTACCTTGCCGGTCCCACTTGCTCCCCATCTCCCATCTCCTCCCGATCCCCCACTCGTGTAGAAACCCCATGTTCTCTATCTTATGTCCTTCATTTTGCACTTCAGATTGTTATTTTGTGCTTCTCGTAAAAGAGTAAACACATGACCTTTAACCTTCTGTGTGCAATTTATTTCACATAGCATCATGATTTCAAGGTCTATGAATTTTCCAACAAATTACCCTAATGTGTCATTCTTCACGGCGGAGTAACAATCCACGGTGCATAGGTACTACATTTTGTTAACGATGCATTCTTTTGTTACAAGCAGCTTCCAAGATTTAGTCACTGTAAATCGTGCTGCTGTAAACATGGGTGTGCTGCAGTATGACGGCTCTACCTGACCTGCGAAGATTCCCAGAAGAGGTACAGCTTAGGGTGAAATGGAGTTTCTAGTTTTAGTTCTTAGAGGAATCTTCCGGATTTCCACAGTGATTGAAAGTTTACATTCTCACCTTAAGTAGGAGGGTTCATTTTTCCCTACAATATTACCAGCATATTTACTTACTTTGTTTTTTGTTTTTTGAAACAGGGTCTCACTGTGTACTTCAGGCTGTCCATGAACTCACTATGTTGCCCACACTGACCTTAAACTCAAACTGACCCTCCTGCTTCAGCCTCCCAAATGCTGGAATCATAGGTGTGTGCCTCCACACCTGGATAGCCTTTGTTGTTTTTTGTGTGTCCTTGATGATATCATTCTTCTTGGAGAAAGATGGAACCTCAGTGCTGTTTAATTTGAGTGTGTGTGTGTGTGCGTGTGTGTGTGTGTGTGTATGTGTGTGTGTGTGTGTTCAAACTGACCCTCCTGCTTCAGCCTCCCAAATGCTGGAATCATAGGTGTGTGCCTCCACACCTGGATAGCCTTTGTTGTTTTTTGTGTGTCCTTGATGATATCATTCTTCTTGGAGAAAGATGGAACCTCAGTGCTGTTTAATTTGAGTGTGTGTGTGTGTGCGTGTGTGTGTGTGTGTGTATGTGTGTGTGTGTGTGTATATAAGAAGTGTGTAATCGAACATTGACCATTTTTATCGTGTCTTTTGATTTGAGGGGTCTAACTTTTTTCTTTATGTACTCTAGATATTACTCCTCAGTCCATAAGAATCTTGGAGATAAACTGTTGCCCATTTTGTGGGTTTTTCTCTTTACTGTGTTGATTGCTCCCTTTGCTGTACAGAAGGTGTGAAATCTGATATAATTTCATTTGTTGATTTTTGGTATTATTTTCATGCAATTTGGTTTTGTTCAGATTGGCCTTCCTCAGGCTTGCATCTTTATGAGTTTTACCTATTTTCTCTTCCAGCTGATGCAATGCTTCTGCTTTTATACCTAGGTTTTTAATACAGTTTTATTTGACTTTATTACTGCATGAGAGATGTGGGTCTAGATTCATTCTTCTGCACACAGATAACCAAATTTCCCAGCACCAGTTTTAAAGAGCTGTCTTTCCTCCAGCATCTGATCTTAGCCCCTTTGTCAAAGCTCAGGTGACTGGAGGTACGAGGGCTGTTTCTGTGTTTTCTATTCCATTGCTGCACATGTCTAGTTTTGTGCCAATACTGTACTGTATTTATTTTTGGAGTTTTGGCCCATAGCTTGAAATACCAGGCCAGAAAACCTCCTATGTTGCTGCTTTCATGCAGCGTTGCTTTGATTCTTTGGGGTCTCCTCTGGCTCCATACAAATTTAAAATTTTTCTTAGTACTTGAAAAACACTAATGGTATTTTCATTAGAATTGAGTCAAATATATGTATTATTTTAGGAAATATGACAATGTTGACAATAGTGATGATGACTGTGAAGGAACAAGAGACATCTTCCCACTTTCTAAAGTCCTCTTCCATTTCTTTATTTTAGGTGTAGTATGGTTGTCCCTACACCTACCTTGGCTCATTTAATTCCTAGGTATGTAATTTCTTGTGAAGCTTCCATGAATGGAATTGCCCTAAATGTTTTCTTGTTGCGTTCATTGTTGGTACATAGGAATGCTACTGCTTTGTGTATTAATTTTGTATCTCGCCACTCTGCTGACTCTGATTGTTAGTTCTGGGTGTCTTCTGGTGGAGTTTGCTTTGGGTCTTCTATGTAAAAGCTCATATCATCTGCAAATACGAGTAGTGTGAATTCTGAGTTCAATCCCTCATCTTCCTTTCTCTCACCCTAATTACTCTAGCTAAAGTTACAAGTACTGTACTGAGCAGGAGTGATGAGACTGGATATCGTTGTTTTATTTCTGATTTTTAGAGTGAATGCTATCAATTTCTCCCCATTTAGTGCGATGTTAGTAGTCAGTTTGCCAGACATGGCTTTCTTCAGTCCCTGGTCAGGGTTTTCTATGCCTATTTTTACCATGGCTGCCATCTTGAATGGATGTCTCTTTTGTCCTATAGCCCATAATGGAAATAAGAGACCATGTGACAAAGATGATTCTCCTTTTCTTATTTGTCATACTTATTTAATAACTATTTAAGAGTATAACTCTCTTAGGAGCCAAGACAATAGGAAAGGAGGTAAGGAAAACTTACAGTGTATGGTTTGGTTATTAGAAAAAGTTCAGGGCCAGTGATTTAGCTCAGCAGTTCTGCTGCCTGCCTTGCAAGCACAAGGTCCCAACTTTGAACCCTGATACAAAAAAAAAATTTTCTTTCAAAAATAAAATAGAATGCTTTATTATGGGTTGAAAATCAACTTGGATTATGTATCTTTTAAACATAATGTGATGGAAGGCACTGAAAGCTTTCCTTTCACTTTGTTTTAAATGTTACAATTTACAAGCGTTCAAAAACTATTTTGATGGCTTTATGTATCAACATAACTAAATACTTCTCCATGTTTTTAACTATTAGAGCTTTGGGTTACAATAAATCATCATAATTTCTTAGTTCCTTTCCTGGACTTGATGGAAAATTTTTAGAATGATCTATTTTCTAAGTCAGACTTTTTATATTTATCATCATGTTGTTATCTTCCACAATTATAATATCACAAAGGACACATCCAGTTTCACTTGATACTAGCACACAACACTGAAATTATATTTTTAAAATAAACTTAATACTCCTTATCAGTGTTTAGAGTTTTCTTTGAGTTATTTTTCTGATATTCAATAATTTAGAAATACATTTTCTGAAAATAATAGGAAGTAAAATGTTGATGTAATATTAGACACAAACACGTCATAGCAAATCAAAGTAGGATGAGTAAGCTATTGTTCTACCTCTAAGTAGAATTTTCATGAGTTATCTTCATATCAGAGAAAATTGTTCCCAAGTACAAATTTGTTTAACTATGGGAAATGAGTTAGTGATTTATTACAAACAGTTGAAAAATTTTGGAAGGCTTGGACCTCAATATTTGCTTAAATTATTCAGAGATGCTCATTGTAGTTCAGTTTAGCATATGCCATTGGTAGAAATGGAAGTTTCCAAGAAGATTGCTGTGCTTGTAACCGGAAGTATTGTCTTGAGTTTACCTTTTGCCAGGCATACACGTGACCGTGCAGTTTCCTTCATATGTAACTTTTCAATTGTGCTGTATTCTTTTTAAGTAGTCTCAGTGCCTTTGCTGATAAATTATCCATTAGCAATTTTTATACTTTAAATATATCTAAACTTAATGGGAATATTCCTTGGTTTCAAATATGCCCAAGTAACCATATTATGCATCATGCATCATTTATCTCTTACCTCCAGTGCTAACCTAGTTACAAACTCATGACTGACAAATAAAGCATTTTTTTCTATAGAATGAGTTTACTTCTAAATACTTTACATTCAAAATAATACATTTTGGACTATATCAAAATCCACATATAAAATTACAGCACTGATAAAAACACTTCTGGTCACTCGTGTCATCACCAAATGCCATGTGTTCCTGCTTCGTGATCATTTCACAAGACAACCTCTTCACCTTTGCTATTGTCAATACTTCGGCTTAATTTTAAATAATTTCTTTCCTCTTGTGCTACAACTTCTACATTGGCCTTTTAGATATAGACACTACACTAATAACATTTTTTTCAAAAAAAATCACCCTTACTTTAAAAACATCACATCAAAATTTCATAGAACAATACTGTAAAAACGTACAATGTCAAAATGTCATAGAACAATACTATAAAAAGGCATAATTTGGATTCATCTATTTTCAAAGTTCTTTTTACAGTCTCGTGAATTCTCACCTCCTCACTTGTGGGTGTGTGCATGTGTTTGTAGTGGGGTGCACCTGTGTGTCTCTCTGAGGATGTGTATGGGAGCCTCTACAAGGACGAGCACACAACCATACACACATGCAAGGGCATAGTCACACCGATCCAAGGAATGGTTACGGATCATTAATCAATATCCCATTAAAATCTTTTCTGTACTTGACCTCTCAAGAAGCAGAAGTAGGCATCAAAGTGAGGCAATCATGCAGAACTGGGTAGAAAGAAATAGGAACTCTGGTAGCATATGAGAAAAAGCACTTGGGATGGTCTTGCAGTTGTTTCCGGACAGTAGCGAGGAGCGGTTTTGTTTGTTAGACCTCCACAGCCCTGTCTTGAGAAGCAGTACGCTGCCGGGAGGATGCGACCCTCCTCCAGGAGAGTCTTCAGCCGGAGCAGTGCTGAGGGTGGGCACTAAGCCAGGGCTGACCGCCCCACCAAGGCACTGCTGGGCTGGGAGTAAGTTTTCAGTTGTAAAGTGGGGTCCGGAGCACATTACAGGCCGAAATGTCTGTTACTAAGCAGGGTGAATAAAACTGAAGTAAGATGTTAATTGTGAATTACCGGCCCGGTTCAAATATTGTGTGCTTCCGAGAATGTGAGTGACCCTCGTGAGTGACAGACTCGGAAGATATTTCATAGGCAAATATAAAGAGTTCAACGTATTTTCTCCTCTCCTATGTACATAGACACCGCGTTCAGATGTCACCAGAATGAAAAGGTTAAAAATCACAAGAAGAATATATTTAAGCAAGTATGCCAAATAATTAATATTCCTGCAATGGGCTTATTGACTGGAACGCAGATTGAACTCTAAGGGATAAGTCTGCTTTTCTCCAGACTCTGCCTTCAATTATACTTTAGTACATTGCCTTTGCTCAATTGTAAGCATATCCAGTGTTTTTCCAATCCATTTCAATTGAAAGGAAAATCTTATGAAGGTAACGCTGACACATTCAGCTATTAAAAGGTTTCGTTCTAAACAAAGCTACAAGGAGATCAGCTGCAGTTTGGGTGTGAGAAGTCCCCGGGGACCGTGTGTTCGCAGGGCTGTGGGGCACGTGATGTCAGGGGGACCTTGGGCTGCTGGGAGCGGACGCCCGGACACGGCCCTCTCTCTTCTTTGCTTCCTCTGCCACGACCTCCCGCCTCGGTGCAAAACGCAGCTGTCCTTGTGAAGCAACAGGGCCAAAGCACCTTCCTGTGAACTCTGCTCAGGTCTGAGTGAGGGCTAGAACTCTCCCAGGAGGCCCCCCGGGAAGGCCGGGCTGTCACCCTGAGCTTTGGGGAGGTTTCGTCATGAGGTCTGCCTCATTCCCTCAGGGACAGATCCACCTTTGGGCCCGGAACTCAGTGCACTGTAAGGAGGCAGAGCTTGTACATCCCTTTGCTGACAAAAGACTGTAAAGACATTTTAACTGGTGACTCTCTCCTTACCCTGCTGTGGGGAAAGTACCTAAAGAGACCCCTGCATTTAAACTTCTCCAAGAGAAAACAGTCTGCAGGTTCACATATATTTCTAAGTTCCATCGAAAGCACCAAGGTCTCTCAAGAATACTCAGAGCACAATTCATTCCTGCTCAGTACAGAAATTGTAAAAAAGTCTGCAGCTCAGAAAACATTTGTTTAAAAAAAAAAAAAAAAAAAAAAAAAAAGCCCTACCTGACAGCGTCTTCTACCCCTACAGGTGTTTCTCCTTCGCACTTTGCCCCAAGCCTGGCTTAAGGGGAGAGCACCCTTCCCATCTCCCAAGGAACTGCCCTGACTTCTCTTAGCCTATGAATTCCCTTCAAATAGCCCATCCAAAATTATATTATTCCCTTATATGGCATGGCAAGATAAAAGTCACTTGAAAGAACTTACTATTTTAAATTAAATCCGGCCTGAATGTGTCTTGCAGTACTCATTAGAACAGAGTAATACTTATCCCCCACTGTTTTCAAACAGTTTAATCAGAATTTGGAGAAAATAAAACAATCCTCCTTCTTATCCTGCTACATTTCCACCAAATTGCTCATATAAAAACTGGTTAGAAAAAGGCCATGATCTTAATAAATATAAAGACAATGGATAATAGATATTCCACTAATGAGTAAGCACAAATCAAAGCCAAACAATCCTTTCTCCTCATTTTTTTTTTTTTACTGGTGATACCCTTTTCCAAAATATATGACCTAATATTTGCTTTATAAGGAAAAGAAAATGTGATATATCAATATGCACTGCTTGTGTTTAACCTACCTGATTTCAACTGTGTATGCAGGGGTGGGGAAGAGAAACAGAGAGAGAGAGAGAGAGAGAGAGAGAGAGAGAGAGAGAGAGAGAGAGAGAGAGAAAGAGGCAGAGACAGAGATGGACAGACTCAGAAGGTTGTGGAAGCCATGAGGAACCTGCTGGTTCTGCAATATTTGAAAGCTCCAGCTCATGCCCCTGATGCTGTGGGCTTCCCTTGCCACTGGAGAGGAACAGCTAATTTTAAAAAGTATGAAAATGAAGAAATGGAAATAAAGTGTTTGTAAATGGGGAGGGGAGGAAGGGGTGAAGGGAGGGCAGGGACAAGGGGAAAAAACGAGAACCAAGACCTGTCATGTAGAGGTACAAGGTACCAATGATGAACGGAACTGTACTGTAGACCTAAATGTACCAATAAACTCAATAAAAAAGTACAGTGTGTAATTATGTATGGAGCATACATGTAAGCCACTATTTCAGTGGGTATTTTACTAAGAGATATGTAAGTTATTTCAGGATGGAGGAAAAAGGTGTAATTGTACATTTTCTGAGACATTTACATGGGCAGGATCTTTAAATGGGCACATGTTTCAGAAACTAACCATGATAATTTTGGTTTGATGATTTTAGGTTTCATTTTCCTAGAATGCTTTCTTCAAAACAAAGTTCTGGTTAAGCGATGGTACTGTGATGCAGTGTTTTTGGGAAACAATCTGACAAGTTGTATCAAGAGTATGAAAAATTCACCAGATATATTTTCAGAATGGAGTTACCATGACAAAAGAGGACTTCAGAGTTTGTGTCCCACCTTGGGATGCAAGATAGGATGGTTCATGATTCTATTCTCTGTTTAGAATATTTCCCTCACTAACTCAATTAATTACACAGCTGTCAAAGGAGGCTTTCTGAATCCACACCTGAGCATGATACTCTTCTCTTGGAAGCACCTAAAGGCTACCCTGATATAAACAGAGGAGTTGCTGACTCCTCATGATGACCAGCCTCCTTGTCTGACACAGTAATGGGGTGCAGTGGACGGCCCAGCAAGTGCAAAGCAGGGAGTCCTTCAGCCTAAGACAGCTGCTTTTCAGAATTCGTTTATCAGATCCCAAGGTCTCTTGGTGGAGTCTGCAGCACCTGCTCTATGTAGGATGACATCCCCTGCGAATAAGGATAACGTGACTGCTTCGTCTCCTGTTTGTTTCCTTTCTGTTCTTCCTCTTACCTAACTGCTCTCCCTAAAATCCCAAGTCTTATGTTGAACTAAAGTGGTGAGAGTGGATACCTCTGTTTCATTTCTGCTTTTAAAGAATATTCTTTCAGTTTTCTACCACGCAGTATGATGTAGATTATGGGTTTTCATATATACCTTTTATTATGTTGAGGTATGATCTTTCTATCCTTCCTTTCTTAAGGGGTTTTGCATGAAACAAATATTTAATTTTGTCATAGGCTTTTTCTGCATTCATTGGGGCTGTCATGTTTTATTTATCATTGATTATGGATTACTTTTATTGATTTGCATATATTGAACCATGCTGTATCCCTTAGATGAAACAAATATGATGAAGGTGTGTGATCTATTCAAATTTTTAAATTCAAGCTCCAGGATTTTTGCATCTCTGCTCATTCCGGGTATTGGCCAACAATTTTCTGTGTTGCTGTTGTTATTTTCTTATTTGATTTGAAGATTGGGGTGCTATTGCTTTCAAATTATGTGTTTGGACATGTTTCCTAGCTTTCTAGTTTATGGAATAGTTTGAGCAATGTTTGAATTAGTTCTTTGATGGTCTGATAAAAATTCCCAGTAAATAATTCTTATATTGGAATTATCTTTGGGGGAAAAACCTTATTGCTGCTTCAGTCACTTTGTTTTTGCCTGATCTATCTACTTGAGGACTTCTTTTATCCTCTTGGTTCAAATTTGGGAGCTAAAATTTGTCTAGAAATTTATTCATCACTTCTAGATTATCCAGGTTAGTGGAAGACAGGTTTCCAAACTAGTGACCATGCTCTGGATTTCAGTGCTGCGTGTTGTGACAGCTGCCCATGCCCATGTGGCTCTTTCCCCTTTTCCTTTGCTTAGTTTGGCTATGGGTTTATTCATCGTGTTTATCTTTTAAAAGAATCAATGCTGTTTCTTTGTTTGTTCGTTTCTTTGTATTGTTCTTTTAGTCTCTAATGCATTCATTTCAGCTGCAATGTTTATTATTTCTTTGTACTGGCTTCACTTTTGGTTTTTCTTCTCCTTCAGCTTTTCTTTTCGTTTCTTTTCTTTTTCTTTTTTCCCCTGTTACTGGGGATTGAATACAGGACCTTAGTGCTAATGGATCTCTTTAGTTTCTGCTTTTCTAACAAGTTCTTTATTTCTCCTTAATTCTGAAGGACAATTTTGCTGACATTGTAATCTAAATTGCCAGTTTTTCTCTTTCAGGGATTAGAATGCAGCATTCAGTGCCCGCCTGGCCTTTAGGTTTCTGATGAGAAGTGTGAAGTTATTATACAGGGTTAGATTTTAAAAGTAACTTGGAGTTTTTCTCTTGACATTTCCAATATTCTTTTATTTTTTCTGACCTCCTGACATTTTAACTACAATATAATTTGGACTTTGCAGTTTCTTTTCTAATTGTGTCTGCTTGGGTTACAAAGTGTCCTCTGTTCCTGAATGTCCATGATGTTATCAAGATTTGGATATTTTCTGTTATTTTTCCAGAAAATAGATTGCCCCTGCTTTTAGACAAACTCTGAGTGTCCCCGCTCCATGCAAACTTTGTAGCTGTGCTCTGCTAACCATGTTCCAGGGCGCTTCCATCTTTCATACATGGTTTCTTTATTTTTAGTATTTTCTCAGTGTGATAATTCATCTGTATTATCTTCTATCCTTAAAATCCTGTCTACTGCATAATACAGCTTGTTGATGAGGCTTTCCACTGGGGTTTTTATCTGACTTACTCAGGTTTGTATTCACAATTGGCGATTGGTTCTTCTTCAGAATTTGTACCTCTGTATTGAATTTCTCTTTCAGGTCCTGTATTATCTTTCTCTATTCTCTATTCTTATTTTCAACCTCTGTGATGTCAGGGATTATTTTAAAAATTAAATTGTGAGTACTTGGTTCACCATTTCATCTGTTCCATATCTTTGAATTCTGTTATTGAGAAGTTACGAACCTTTGACAAAGTCATGTCGTCTTGTTCTGTTCATTTCTTGTGTTTCTATCTTGATATGTATGTCCTTCTTGAGATAGATACCTCCTCCATTTCTCTTGCAGGTATCTCTTTTTAGGTACCACACTTCATTTAGGGGTCAGTCCCTGGCAATACTCCAAGAGGAGAAAGCAAACCACAGGAACAAAGAAAGCACAAAGACCAACCAAGTATTGAAATACAGTGAAAATCAATGAAGATCTACTATAATATCAAATGACAATAGAAAACAAAATTGTAAAACTAATGTAGATCAAACCAGAAAGTCAAGAATTTGTAAAGACTGAAAGATGATAAAATAGTGAAATATTAGAAGAGGCAGGAAAAAAGAAAAGTGGAAAAAGAATAAAGAATACAAGTAAAGGAAAAGATTGTGAAAAGGAGGAGGAGTGAAAGATTACCCATTTTTGAAAAGGAAAATAGAAAAATCATTTTAGAAAAAAAATGAATCAAAATATTCTTTCCTGCCCAGGTATTTTCATTGGTAGAGTTTCTTTCCATTATTCTAATATTGAAACCCACCATACATGGGGGAGAAATGGAAGTCACATCTGGGGCCTTTCTATTTTCTTTCCACTCCCACTTAGTAGGTTTTTTCTGTAGTAACACTGAGCGCTGTCCTTCTTTCCGCACTGAGCCAGGTCAGCCAAAGTTGTGCTGCCTGCCTTCGAGCTGAATCTGACACAGGGGCTTCTCATTGTTTATTTGTCCCACTCTCTGCACCAGGAGAAACTGCCAGCTCTAACTCACTTTGTGGCGTGGGGCAGGTTAGTATTCCATTCACTGAAGAATTTGCTTCTTGTGCACACAAGGTTTTGCCAGAATTTCCAATGTCAGCCTCCCCATGAACATGTTCTCCGGTGGAAGAAGCAATGTTTTTTAGTCCTTCACTTTCTTGGCTCATATTTTCCACATATAAGATCATATCCTGGATGAATAGAAGTAACTTCATGTTTTTCTTTCCATTTGGATGTGTTGCTTTTCCGGATTAGTGGGTCAGCTAGGATGTTTAGACCTACTTTAAAAGGAATAATGAGAGCAGCATTCAAACCTTTTTATTATATTGGCATAAAATATATATATACATATTTTTATCAGTAAGATCATGAGAATGAAATACATGCATGTTTTACTTATACAGTCATTAGTATGTTGAAGAAATTTCTTTCAAAGCCTCATTTGTTGGGATTTTTTAAAAAATAAAATGGATATTGAGATTTGTCAGGTGATCGTCTGCACTTATTAAGGTGCTCGTGTGACCCTTACTTGGTTTTTTGTCACTTCGGTGAATCACATTTGTTGACTTTCACATGCTGAGCTACTTTTACATCTCTGGTTAAATCTCAATGGACCATGGTGTACTGTTGCATAAAGGCATTATTCAATTTTATTCACTAGTCTTTGTTAAGTATTTTCATTGTCTGTACTCATTGGGAGTATTGATTGGAGGTTTATTCATTTACTTACTTATTTATTTAGTATTGCATTTGTCTAACTTTGGTATCAGAGTAAAGGTGTTCCCAAAAATTGAGAACCAAGACCTGTCATGTAAAGGTACAAGATCCCAGTAATGAATGTAACTGTACTGTCTACCTGGAATGTACCAATAAATTAAATTTAAAAAAAAAAAAAAGAGTAAAGGTGTTCCCGTAGAATGAGCTTACAAATATCTCTTCACTATTTTAGAGGACTTTGAGAGGCATTAGTTCTTTAAAATTTTGGCAGAGTTCTCCTCACTGGGATGTTTTTATTATTAATTCAGCCTCCTTACTGTATATATTCACGCTTTCTATGTACTTGTGATTCAGATGTAGCAGGTTTCGTGAGCTCAGCACTTTCCTCCAGGTTATCCAGTCTGTGAATGTACACATTCCGCTGTAGTTTTCATGATTTTAAAAATTTCTATGGCATCAGTACTACTATCTCCTCTTTCATATTTCACTGGATTCATTTGAATTTCCTCTCTGTTATTTTAGAAAAGAATGTAATTTTAAAATATCTTAAATAATAATTTGGTTTTGTGACAGTTTTTATTGATTTTCTTTTGTTTGAATTTCATTGTTTTTAATCTAACCTATATTATTCTCCTACTTTGCTTAATTTTGGCCATAGTTCACCATTCTTTTTTATGTTTTATGTTTTTACACTCACAGTTTTAAAGACAGAAAGTCCAAAGAGCACTGCCCTCTGGCTGGGACACCCTTGCCTGCCTAAAACCGTTGTGTGGCATCACAACGGCCGGAGTGTGTGTGAGAGGAAGAGCTCACCAGAGAAGACAGGACGCCAGAGAGAGCCACACACAGCTGCTTTGATGTTCCCATCTTTCTAACTTTCTTGTCCTGAGAACTAAGCACGATTCTGTAAGATCCGTGTCAACTCCGTTTTCTGCAAATGGCATCCTCAGAGGCTTATCTCCCGCAAGGCCTCCCTCTTAACGGTTTCACGCCACCTTCTCCCAGGCTGTGCACCCGGGGAGAACACACTAATACCGTGTCCCATGGGAGCCCCCTGTCCCTGGTCAATGTCTTCTCACAGCTCATGGACAGCTCTAGTGGATTTTCAAATTGAGATGTTTTATTTTTCAAAAGGCCCATGAGTTTCTTTTCAAAGTTTCTTATATTATTATCGATATCTTTGTGCTGCTGATGCAGTATTTAGCTGAGCTCATGGAGCATCTTTGTGATGGTTATTTTCAATTTCTGACATATAACATACTTTTACTGTATAGGGCTTGTTTGTTGGTTGCTTTGTTACATTTTGGTTTGGGTCCTTTGTTTGGGCCATGTACCAAATTGTTGAATTCAGTTTTTCTGTACATTTCCCGTTACTTTGTATGTTGAGTTGCACACAGTAAAAGACAAAACAAAAGCCCACAAAACAACAGCAACAAAACCCCTCTCCCCTTCTGCGTGGACTACTCCAAGCAGGCAAAGCCCTTCAGCAGTCACCCTGGTTGCAGACCTGGGGTCTCTCCGTTTGATCCTTGCTGATGTGCCTGTTCTCTAGAATGGATCCTGTAGCCCACACCCCCACTTTTTCCCATTGACATTTCTCCTGTACTGTAGGTTCTCTGAAGCTACCATAAGCTACCTATCTCTTCTTTATCTCCCTCATTTTCCGCTAGCATGCAGAATATACCTGCCCTCTGGCAGGGCAACGGATAGTGAGGACGCTGGACACACTTTCTACTTTGACTTTGACTGGGCCAGCTGCTGAGCTGTGTGCTCTTATCTGCTGTGCGGTGGGTCCCGTGTTGCTCCTTTATGTTTTCAAAGATCCTAAGAGTCTACCGTGTGCAAGGTCCTAACAGATCTGGACCCAGGCAGGAATCCACTCTGAGATGAACGATGCCATGGGCATGACCTGTGTGTGTGTGTGTGTGTGTGTGTGTGTGTGTGTGTGTGTGCATTCTTTTGTGTGTCTACTAGATCTCAGTGCCCCTTTGCTCACTGGTTTCCGATCAGGCCCATGTTCCTGTTAGCACTATATAACATGTCAGCTTTTCTGACCGAAGTGTACGTAATCATTCATTCTTCTCTTTAAATGCACCAAGGCATAGGAGAAATTTCGTCAGCCAAGGTTTAGGGTCGTAAAAGGTGAGATTAGAAGAGGAAAAACACCATAATTCAGGTAGATAATGTCTTACAAACATTTCTCTGTTTTCGTGTAAACAAAATTCATAATAGAAAAACTTATAAATTTGATTATTCTGTTTCATAATCGACAGAAATGAAATTCATCTGAATTTAATCATTACACTGCCATCTGGTGCTTGCAATTTTGAAATCCCTACAGTCACCATAGGACGTGGGAGGCTGGGGCAGGAGAAAGAAAATAGATGCATAAAATTAAATGTATCGCGCCATAGCCTCTTAAATCTTGAGCATACAACTACTTTAGGGAGGACTGTCCTAAGGTGTAGTTAATTAATTAATGGTAAAAGAAGATTTTTAACATTTGAAAAGGCACGTTTCCCAAAGTTGGTGCTTTCTCCGCACTTCAAGAGATGAGTGGCTCAGTGTGTCTGACAGAAGGAAATATCTGCGTTTTCCACGCATCGTGTTTCCCTCTCTGTGGGATAGATGGAGCCATGGCCAGAAATAAATAAATAAACAACAGGAGAGGAATTCACTTACTTTACTTTTAGTTTTAATAAATACTGCTTCTAAATGTCGAATGATGAACAGACCAGATTTTAGAGTCAGGGGTAAAGTGAGCATTGCACTTGGCCCTCATTCTGAAAGAGAAACGAAGCTGGTCCTAAGATCAGGAGAGTGTTGAAACGCCCAGCTGGCCACACAGATGCGAAGCCCTAAACACCTTGGCCCAAGCGAAGTGGAAGTCACAGCTGGTTCCACCCAAAAGAAACCACGGAACACGCATTGTGCATCTCCAAGATTACTCCTAAATAGAGGATGTTCGAAGGGTAACCATAAAGTGCAATGGACAATTAAATTTGAAAAGCTATTACAGTACAAACATAACCCCCTCAGAACCCCCTCTCCCTTCAAACACACATCCACCCTCCTCCCATGCCTCTTTCCGGGTAGCTCAGGAAGTCCTTTCTCACGCCGCTGTCTATTCTGTCGTGGCGCCCGTCTCATCATGATTCAACCCACATCGTTTATCTTTTATCCTGAAGTCACGTGGCACAGCCCTGGAGAGCACAGCTGATGAGGACACAGGGCCCACCTTTCCTGGGGTGTCACCCCACTCACTGTCTCTTTGCCATTCCTCACAGATACTCACAAGAGGCGTCTTCCGCATCTACCTCTGAGACGCACAAGATCAGTAAGATGCGTGTGTCTGAGCGAGGAGAGTGTTTTGGCAGTGACGATCCTGTAGCCCATGGTGTGCCTCCTACGGTAATAATCTTTAATGTAATCGTGTACGATATACTTTGATCACATCATGTATATTTCCAGGAACTATGCGGAAAGTAGAAAAGAGCACCCACAGAGGACACAGCGATGGGAGGACAGAGAGAAATGGGCCTCTGAGGAAAAGAAGCCCAGTCCTCTACGGAAAGACGAAAAGAGAGCGAGGAGTGAGGGTGCATGGCTCATCCAACTCAGTTAGTCCTTGTTTCTCAGATGAATGAGACAAATATTTGAAAATGATAATGAAGCAGAGGAAGAAAGACAGGGGTATCGTGGTGTCCATCCGGGATACGTGTTTTACTAGTGCCAGCAGTGTGCTACACTATCACTTATCCAGTCACATGCATGTTGCGCTGGCACAGGAGAGCTGCCCAGGGCAGGCTCTGCCTCTGTGATACATAAACTGTATGTGCCCAGCAGGGCAGGAGGCCAATGGATTTGCTTTGCTGCACATTTATCAAATAATTGTAGAAATGAGAACCACCAACTGGACCGGAGGAATGAAGTGGGGTTGTCTGGCCATACTGAGGCCCATTTGCTGGTAGTGACCATGAAGATAGTGGGGACATAGATATGCTCCACCTTGAAGTTTTGTTGTGGAAATCATAGCTGCCTGGGCAGAGGTTGGAGGAAGCTGCCAGGAAGTTTAAAGCTGGGATTAGAGTGACAAAGTGGGCCAGCTCCTGACACCCTAAGGACAAAGCAATCTCAAGCAATTGGTATTATTTTTGTCTGATCCTAAGCCATGACTAGTATTGCTGGTCAGAAACCCAATTACAGGTGGTACAGCTTTTACTCTTCCCTAACCTCTTTCCTCGCTGAGTCTGAAGTCTTTAAATTAAGAGAATTTATAAAACCACAGACATCTGTCTCAGTCACTTCTGTGATGCTGGAGAACTGCATTATTCATCCTGGGATGACCTTCGCCGTCCTTTGGTTGGGAATTAACTGATGAACTGACTCCTTCATCATCTCTAGATATAATTGCAGAGCAATGGTCTTAAGAACATCCCTGTGCTTGGAATGAGTTGTCAAAATGTAAAGCTTCTCTTGCTAGAAGGAGAGTTTTCTTGCCCTCCTGAGCAATGATAAGGCAAGGAGTTAATAATAAAGTACATTAATATCATAACTTGAAACAGTCATATAGCTGTGACAGTTAAGTTTTCTTATAATTTCCGTTTTTAAAGCTGTGTAGACATGAAGCCTGTAGGCTGAGCACTGCCGCACATATATTAAATCAGCAGCTTTATTTCCAAGTACAAAGCATGTTATCAATGGCTGTAACTGCCCACCTCTTCAGAGCCTCTAATCATCTCTGGAAAGCTAAAAATAGCATAATCTACTGATACACACTGTGACTTATTGGTCTCCTACTAAACAAAGTAACTCGGTAATTGGCAGTTTTATTAAGAAACTAGTCAAAAACAAAGTCTGGCTGCTTGCCAATGTCATTGATGTTTAAAGTCTAAGAAGAGCTCTTGAGAGGTAATCTTTTTTGTTTGTTTGTTTTTTTGAGACAGGGTCTCACTATGTAGTTGAGACTGACCTGGAACTCACTATGTTGCCCAGGCTGGTGTCGAACTCACAGAGATCCTCCTGCCTCAGCCTCCTGAGTGCTGGGATTATAGGTTTGTGCCACCACGCCCAGTGAGAGGTAACCTTTATACCAGGTGAGACAAGAAAAGGAGACAGTTGTGTTTCAATGAAGCTAATTCTGAAAAGTGCCTTGAATGTAACAGAGTTTCTAGTTCCTGCTCAGCCATGGCACAAAGTAGGAATTAGGACACTTTTCTCTGAAAAGAAACTTTCCCCTTTGTAGGCCATAAAATCTCTTGCAGTGTGTTGTGAATGAGGTCATGGGCAGTACACGAAGAAACGGGTCTAGGTTTGAACCCATTTGAAGATAGAAAGGCAACTACATTTGGTCTCTGAGCTTTAGTTGGCCAAAGCCTGGTATAAAACAATGTGATTTTGCTGCAGTATCACATATTTAATATTATGACGTAGCACTTTCGAAGATGTTTTAGAAAACATTTAAATTGTCTCTTTAAATAAATGAATTTTGGGGCAATGTTTAATGATCCCATATGAATAAATGTACTAGTTACAACATACCATTTCCACTGATCACTGATTAAAATAGAGTCAATATTTTAAAAGACAACACCTAATTGAAAATCAAGGTAGGGCGGGGCATTTAGCTCAGAGGTTCACCGCCTGCCTCACACAAGCACAAGGTCCCAAGTTTGGTCCCTGGTACAAAAATAAATTAAAAAATTCAAGGTGAGAAGATGAAAACCCAAAAGAAGTTCTCCCAGGAAATACAGAGGAAGTGTGTTCAGGAAGCCTGTGGAAGAGCTGAACTGAACACAGGCTGTTGATGACTTGGTGGGTGTATTATTTACACTATTTAATTGCTTTATTTTTGCTGCTTTTGCCCACACGTACTGTTTTTAAATTACTGATTAAAAAATAAACACCACCCAATCAGTGGTAAGCCCCCGACACTGACCATCTCCCCCAATATCTTTTCCAAGTTTGTTAAAAAGATGCAGCTGGAACATCGGCATCTTCAGTTCAGATTGTTTTTTCATCAGAGGGAAACAAAAAGCGTGAGCTCTAATTCATGGCCCTTTGCTCGTTTGATCGACCTGTGTCCGTTCTGGAAACGCAGCATCGGGAAGCGAACACACGTGTGACCGACTCGCTGATACCCAAAGAGGCAGTGGCGGGAACGGACGCCCAAGCTGCTTCGGCCTGGAAGGTCGGGGTGCAGGGCCCGGGGTGACTGGGGGGCTCCCGCAGCAGCCCCGCGGGCCGTCTTAGTTCTGAGAAAGCACTGCGGCTACTACGGGAGGAGAGAAACACGGAAGAGCGGGAGGAAAGGTAGAGAAGACCCTGGGAGATGCAGCAGCAGCCCGCGCCGGAGGCTGACTACCTCCTGTTTCCACTGTGTGCTGTTCCAAGGGTGCCCCTGAATCGATTCTGAAAGAAGTGAAATAGGAGTACGAGGCTAGGCTTTTCCTTAAGTTGGTGTTGCAGAGGAAAGTAGGGGAGAGAGTCTTGTGCGTCGTTTGTGCCGCTTTTCTTTCCAACGCTGACTTTCGCGAGTGCCTGGGCGGGGCTGGAAAGCCCGGCTACCCCTGGGGTCCGCACAGCCTTGCTCTGGGCCCCTCCGTCGCCGCTCTCCCTGCTTCAGTTGTGAGACTGCTGTGCTTTTGCCTTTAGTATACCCTGGATTCGTGCTTGGTGTTCCTCTCTCCAAACACACAGGACTTGCTCTTGTTTTCTATCCTGAAGGATCCCTCTCGGTGCAGAGCTCGCTCTGCCGCAGGACTGACAGCAGCGCCCCAGCTCGGAAACCATCCCAGGGTTCAGGCAGATCCCGGCTGGCCCTCGCGAGCTCCCAGGGCCCCGGGTTCCTGTCTCAGTTGCGCAAACAGTGAATACTGCCATTTCTTTCTCTTCCACTGAAGCTTAGGATAATATCTCATTTGTATAAAATTGTATTACTGTTAGAGCCAAGGAATGATTATTATTTATGTGAGAGTCTTGATAAGCTAAGAAGGAAAGAGCTTGTAAATTTTAAAATCGTACTAAAGTGTCCAACATTACCTACTATTTTAACTTTACCATAGGCTGTAAGCCTACGTTAAATTTGTGGGATTCGCGTACATCCCAGCTCGCTGCTGAGTGTACTAACTGCCACTTCCTACAGAGGGTTCGGTGCAATTCAGAAATAAGCATAGAGCAAAGCAAACATTCTGAAGTCCTTTTTTCCTGGTATGTATACATCCATCTTATTTTATAGAAATCCACGTTTACATCAGACCCTGAGAATATAGGTAGAGGTTTAGAATGAGACACATTATTTGGCATCTCAGCATTTCACTTTCTCTGTATTTTATTTTAATTTTCTTGCATAGTGCTCAGTATGAGAACATCATGTAGTTCATTTTCAGAAAACACACAATTGCACTCATACACAGTAAAACTTACCAACAGAGTTTTACCTTTTAGTCATCAAATTTTAAACATTGATGAATATATGTTGTACCTGGCAGAGAAAAAATCTATATCTATAAGACTTTCTTCCATCTAAAGAGGACAAATCTGCAGGGCGTGTTGGCACACACTTGTAATCCCAGTACTCAAGAGGCTGAGGCAGGGGGTGACTAAACTTCCTCGCCAGCCTGGAATATACAGTGAGTTCATGACTAGCCTAGCCTAACTACAGAGTGAGACCCTGACTCAAAAACCCCAAGAAAGTTTTTAAAAAGGAAGGTAAAGAAGACAAATCTGAAGGACCGTTTTTATTGTTCCAGGTGTTAATAAGTACAATGCTGTGCCTTGGGGAAGTCAGAGATTGAAGTGAACTACACAGCAATGACATCTCACCGGGCCAAGAGTGGAAGGGAGCTGCAGTCAGGTTATGGGAATGAAGTGTGAACAACTCTGGGCAGTACGGGAATAACAGAAACCACCTCTCCAGACCTGTGAGTAAGAGAAAAGCTTTCATGAAAAGTTTGGTATTTACTGTATGAGTTTCCACATGCTCTCTTCTGCGTCTGCCCAAGACAACGCAGCAAACACAGCGTGACTTAAACAGCACGCCGAGGGCTGGGCTGATGCTCAGAAGGGGACCCGAGAGAGCGGAAATGTCCCCCGCCAGTGTATGCCAAGGGAAAGGAATGGCCGATGGTCTGAATTCACATACGATGCGCGGCATAATTTAAATGACAGCTTTATCCATTTCCCGCCGGGGAATGTTTTGTGTGAGCAGCGTGAGCATTCACCAAACCCCAAATATACAGCATCTCTGAATATTCTGATTACCCCAAACACAGTCACAGTAGCTTAGAAATCATCATTCACACTTTTGAGAAAGCTTATTGCTGTTTAACTAGATTATCCTAATCTAGGTGTCTAAAAAATCTGTTTAGACACAATTTTAAATTTACAGAAAGTTGCAAGCATTTGAGCGTCCCTGTGAATCGCACCCTGGTTTCTATGCTTTCTCTGTGGTGTGCCCCTCACAACTAGTGACCTGCCTTCAGTGCCTTTGATCTTACCTCCCGTCCGCACGCTGTGGGGATTTCCAAGGTCTCCTACATCCTTCATCCTGTCTAGGACCCTCTGGAATTCCGATCACTTTAACAGCTCATGGCTCTGGAGGATCCTCTAGGCTGTAGCAGTGCCTCAGATTTTTCAGTGCTTTAAAATACCTTGGAAGTTTTCTTTGGCAGGTGTTAAATAGAAACTTCTTCTTCTGGGTTTACCTGGTGATCAAGGCTAGACAGCAATCATATTTGTTAGGGGGTAAAGACAGAGTGAGAGACGTAACTACAAACAGCTCTTATCATTGAATAACATGATAAATAGATGACACATAATTATGTATAATTTATGCAACATATTTTATATAGAAAATATATGTTACATATATAATATATTACAAGTAATAATCTTTTTGTGATGATGGAAACCTTGACTCTATCAGGCCACATTTTAAGGGTTTCTTAATTGTATAGTTACTATTTTAATTTTGTTTATGTATGGTACACTGTAGAAGACTACCGTGTGTGTTCTCATCCTCAAAGAAGCAACACTAAATCTCCTTGATAGGGAGATATTTCATCAATTAATTATATTTTGTATAAATTATTTTGAATTCTAACAATACTTTTTGATATCTTTGAAGATTTTTTTCTAAATTTAATGTAATTTGTATTATAGAAATAGTAGATTTTAATTAGGAATTAGCTGACTGTATTTTCTTGCTATAAATACAAGAATAATTTTAGGATATTTTCCCCTTACCTATAATGTCAGGCAAATATATATTAATTCAAATATATCTCTATGTCTGGAACATTTCCTTCATGCCTTCTTATGATTCTGTTTGAAAACAAATGACCACATTTATAAAAGCATCTCAGGTGAGAGGGTCCCTGGCGCTGCTTAGAATTTCTCAGTGGTGTGGTCCCCGGCCATCTCTGTTTGATAATCTCCCTGTGTCAGCTTATTCTGAGAAACAGCATTCAGGGTCTTTTCTCCTTTCCGGGAATGTCCTGTCTTGGTGCAGTGAATAGTCGGGCAATGAAGCAGTGGCCTTTCCGGGACACTTGCCTGGTGACCAGCTCTCCGGGACCCCCACACCCGGTTCTGGTGCCTCACATCCCGGAATGCCTTTGACAGAGTCTCTGATATTCATCAGTTTGAGGAAAACTGGATTCAAACATCCAGTGGCAGGCCAAAAACTAAGAAGTCCTTACCTCAAAGACTAGAAAAGAAGTTTCCCCAAGAATAAATAAGACAATGATCTGTTATTAACCCTTAGGAAAATCTCTGGGTTGTAGAAGAATAATATCTAGGCTAAGAGCTGTGCTTTCCTCTCATAAAGAATTTCATATAAGCTTTAAAAAAGGCAAATTGCTTCAAATGAAAATGACACAAATACCATGGATTTATAGGTTATTTCTAGCCAAAACAGATTGCACCCTGTGTTTTGCCTAAAAAATATTTTTGAGAAAATTTGTGAGATCTACAAACCAATGATGATGATACAGTAAGTGGTTTTCTTGTCGATTCATTGCTCACACGTATTAGTGGCATGCTAAAAACAAACATGAATATTTCAGTAGCAAAACATCTGTCAGTACATCGCAGGCAGACCAGCGATGTCGGCCGTCACGATTGCACCTGTCCCTGATACAGCCCGCCTTTCCTGCCCCTCCCAGTTCCCCCTCAAGTGCCCTCCCCTCCCTATGCACAAAAGCTTTGTTTCCCGTTTTCCCTTCTATTTTTCACTTTTTTCTCTTCTCTTCCTTCCTCTCCCCTCCCCTGTTCCCTTTCCCAGTTGAACACTTTCTTCCCACGCCCCAATATCTATTATGCATTCTGGTCCTCATTTCCATTTCAGTTTCTCGCACCAGAGAAACGATGCGTTGTTTAAACACAGGGGTCCGAAGGGAGCAACCGTAGAGAATTAAATGAGCATCCAGCTTGAGCTCCATGGCATTGGCTCCGAGTGTGTATGGAAGACAGTGCTAGGACATTTGCTGGACTTCCGTGTCTTCATCATTTTTCATTCACAATGTTAGGTTCACTCTTATTTAGTGACTTCACCTTCCTTACATGGCACCTGTGTTCATGCGAGTTCTGCTAGATATTTTCCTCCCCTGCACACCAGGTGCAAATGGTGGCTAAACCTGCATTTCCCAGCAATGCTGCCATCTGCCTCTGGATGATTTGGGGCTAAGAAAGAGAAGAAAGAAATAGAGAAGACGGGATATTTCTGTCTTTCCGGCCCGCTCCCTCATCAGGCAGTGTCCAGCATCCTGGAATCCCATATGCCTCACACCCTTTCAGAATATGCTCACAAAGCTTTAGTTGCTGTCTGGCAATTCTACTCCTGACTTGGGCTAAACTTCCTCTTCTTTCTGTCTCCCTAACTAGTATTGGCTGTGATTTCTCCTTTTCATGTATTGGCTTCTACATCATTAATTTAATCAAAAATTGGCATTAAAGCCTTCTTGTAGAGAATACTTCCCAGGTAGTAGAGAGTGACTCTAAACATATTTATCTATGTGGGGTCTCCTGATTCACTTACCTAGGCTCATGTTACTGTTTATCACCAACATCTCCTGTAACTCGTTCCTGTTACAAAGGTCTACGAGACATCCAAGCTTTACTGCATGAGGCAGAGTTCAATATTCACCTCAGAATATCTTTCAATTTTGCAGTAACATCTAGCACAAGGCTCTGTCTTCTGAATTATTTAGACATTAAGTTTTTCTCATGGAGCAAATGCTATTTGTATAATGTACCAATGACTCAGAGGTCTGAAATTATATGCAAACAAAGAAGACTCAAAGTATTTGAAAAGTAATATACAAACCATTCAACCCCATTCTTCTCTCGGATAATCCCTTTTTTTGATCTTCCTTTTGGCTTCTCCTTGTCCCCACCAGCTTCAAGAAAATTTTGCATGCTTTCTCCAATCACCTCCATACCTCATCCATTCCTTTACTTTTGCTAAACAGTTCAGTGGGGGGGGGTTGAAGGGAGGGCAGGGACAAGGGGAAAAAATGAGAACCAGGACCATCTGTCATGTAAAGGTACAAGATCCCAATGATGAATGCAACTGTACTGTATACCTAAAATGTACCAATCAACTCAATGAAACAAAAAACAAACAGTGTGTCTTCCCACACCTTATTCCCTGGACCCGGCATAGTTTAACTTCCAGCTTTCCTACAAATCGAAAGGATCATGAGAGGTAAACTTTTTGAATGGATTCAGGACTTGGACACAACCACAAAGCTTAACAAAAACAAAACAAAACAAAGCAAAAACTCCCCAAAGAAGACTTAGAATTGCTTCATAAAGTGACAAAATCCCTAGATAAGTGGGTTTGAGGTAAAGGTGTGGTGTGTATTTTGCTGGTGTATGGCAACGTGTCTTATTGTAATTAACCATTTAAAAATCTGAAAATCTGCCACATTTTTTATTGCACTGTGTGCTATTTCCTCAACGTGACTTTGAGGAAGGGTGGGATGTGGTGAAAAAGAACTGTTGTAAGGCTGCAGAAAGAGTACAACACAGACGCGCACTTTTCCCAGGAAAGAAAAGAAGTAGACAGATCAAAGAGTGAGTTAGAAAGCAAAGACGATGTAAGAAATAACTCAAGAGTGCCAAGATTCTACTCTGTATCTTCTGGTGTACCATTTGTCAACTTATTTTGAAAAAAGAAGACGCAGATTTGTAACCGGGCTGGGGAAATGAATTATGTTTTTAAATGAGTAATTTGGAATATCCATAAGTCGTGCAGATTGAGGTAGAAATACCCTGACATATAGATCTTGGATGCGGGAGAAGTAACTTGGAGAGATGAGGGTGACCAGGATCATACAGGTAAGTCCAGAAGCACCACAGTACAAATAGTATTGACAAAGAAAACTAAGTTCCTTTCTATTAAAACCTGATCTTTGTTCCTTGCTTGCATGTTATGGCAATAAGGTTATAAAACATATTTATGTCCATTCTGATCTTTAGTATTTACTTGGTTTTCTGGTGTAAAAGGTTAAACAGTTCCTTCGGATAAAAACATAACACCATTCCCTGGTGAGTGATCTTTTCTGATTTCTAAGCTGTGAAGAGTAGTGCTCCCTAATATGATTTCCAATTCCAGGTTGCTAGTCCAATTCCAATTGCTTGAGTTTTCAATAGATTTTTTCTTGCACATTTTTGTAGACAGGCAAACATTTTATTACACAAAGAGATGTTTCCACGCTTACTTTTGTTTGGAACTTTGTTATCCCGCCGTCCAGCCTCCTCGTTTTAGAATCGTAACTGAATCAAATTCCATTTCAAAGTGGCCCAGCTCTCTGAGGAGGAGGCAAACTACTGTGACAAAGGCATCTTTGGAAGGTGTTGATGAGCGATAATGAAGTCAGTCACATCCCACTTAGGTATTTTATTTTCATTGCAAAAAGACCATCTTGAAGGCACAGGGTCTTAAAAAGTAAAGGAATAATCAAGAGTGATCTGTGGACAAGTGGGAGAGGACGAGAAAAACCCTGCTCTCCTCCACTCTGCTCATCTCTCTGCAGCTTTACTGTCCTAGTTATGGCAGAGAGCAGCCCTCCCCACCGCCCTGCACTGGGCCTGGATTACAGACTGGCTCCACTGCATACAGAAAGACATGCTTGTCTTTTCCTATTTGCATTTCATCATCAATGTTCAGAGGACACATAAATACCAATAAAGTCATATAAAATAACAATAAGTCGCACAAAATGCTCTTCCAAATATTTTCAAGTCACTCAGGATCAGTCCCCACCATTTTTATCTAAAATCGCTGTGAAATAAAATAAATACGTATCTACTGTGCTATAAACGTGCTCAGTAGCGTTGCCCTCTTTAAGCCTCGACACTTTTTCCCTTGTGAGGCAGCATATCTGTCCTGAATATGGTTCTATATCCTTCAGGCACCGGAGCTGCCCGTTCCGTGAGTGGTAGAAGCTGCATTCAGGTCTCCACTCAGCACCCAGGTATGGAACAAATGCCTCGCTTTTTCTATGCGCAGCCTCACGCAAATCTACTGTTTTTCCTTCATATCTTTCATCAGAGAAAAATAAGTAGGCATCGAGAATACTTACTGCTTTCCCTTCGTTTACTGAAGGGCAAAACAAACGTTCAGATAAAATGATGAAAATATTCTTTCCAAATGAATTTGTTTCCATGTATTACTTATTTAAGGCTAGGTGTAAAATGTTCCTGAGATAGCATCGTTCATTTTACCAATATTATATTCCTTTTTACTTTAAAATTAGTTTTTCAAATGAGGTTTTATCCACATGTTAACATTTTTTGCACTCTCCATGTCTTTTCTTAAATTAATATGTGTTGGCTTATGGCAGTTGTCACTGACAGGTGTCTGTTACAAATTTCTAATTGGTATATGTTTATAGTGAGTGGTTGCGTTTACTGTGGTGAGCTTGTGAGCGTGAGTGTGTGTGTGTGTGTGTGTGTGTTACACGTCTCCACTCTCTTTCATCCCCTTCCTTGCCCTGCCTCCATCTCTTGGCTCCTCATCACAGGTAGTTGCACTATATGATACAATAATCTGCTCCTTGTAGGGACTAGGAGCAAATAATCGGCAGATCACAGCCTGCACCTTGTAAAATCTAATTTCCCACCTCCCCTTGCCCCTGCCGTCCCTCAGTTCCCTTCCCACATGCTAAGGGTGACTGTGGACTCACCCTCCCGCCTTACTAAGACTGAGGTGGTTGGAATGAGGTTCTCACATCATATTAATCACGTCAGATCTCTTTATGACCATAAAGTAAGAACAACTCTTTCCTGTTTAATTTTTGAAACCCCAAAGATAAAAACTAAAGATCTCTGATTAGCAGAAAGGACAACATATCAAAAATTAATACAATATTGTTTTGAAGCACTTTCAAGTGGAATTTAATTTGTTCACAATTCATGGATCAAACCAGTCTTGCCAAATAATAACAAACAACCCTGAGATGTCCTGGCATCAGAGTTGCCTCAAGAAATCATTTCTATTTATTCACAATTTAAATGGATACTTGATGATACTTAAGGTTGAAGCAGGTTAATTCTATTCCCTGTAATAAGCTACTTTTGTGCATTAGTCGTTATAAAAGCATGTAAGCATATCTGTGCGTGTGTCTGTGTGTGCACATGTGTGGTAGTGGGAATAGGCACATTTTCAGGAAAGAACACAAAGTGTGCATATAACTTAGGTTCACAGATTCAGTTCTTTTCTGAGAGAGTGTCCAGTATTAAGACAAACAAATAACCCTTGCTAGAAGACAGAAAAGAGAAGAAAATTTCTGAATCTTGCAAATAATTCCATTTTTAATTTGAATTATTCATGATACATTTGGGGGAGACTGGATGTTTCCCATAACGCCAGACCGGCTTATCTGGATCAATCTTTCCATTAAAATCTTTGAAAAATTTGTAGCGAATATAAGCTTAAAAATTACATTTTAAAAACACTGACGATTTTCAAAGGAAGGAAGAAATTACTAGAGTACGATTGAAGGAAAAACTGAGACTAAGAGAAGTGATGTGGATTATAGAAATTTTTAACATTTTTAATATCAGCTCTGTGAAATCAGATACATAAAACAAAACCTGGACCATAAGCAAAGGGAAGAAGCTAACAGAGAATGTTTCATGATGAAGTGTGATCTAGATGAATGCACTGACAGCCGAGTGTGGTGGTGCACACCTTGTAATGCCAGCACTCTGGAGGCTGAGGCAAGAGGACCTCCGTTGTCATGGCAACCCCGGCTACATCGTGAGCTCATGACCAGCTTGGAATATTTAGTGAGACCTTAACTGAAACAAATGAAAACAAAAGCAAGAGAATAAATCAAGTTCAAGGCCAGCCTGGGCTACAGAGCAAATGCCAAGCCAGCCTGGTCTACACAGTGAGATTTTACCCAAAGAAATAAATTTTAAAATGAAAAACTACACTGTTGAGACAAAAAAGTACTGGAAAGGAATTAACTACTTGAAGAATGATAGCCTACTTTTATAAGTATAGGTCTTTCATGTGATCTGAGACATTCACATTTTTTGCTGCTAATTTTGGGTATTACATTTAGGTCCTTGATTCTTTTTTATTTTATTTATTTACTTATTTTTTGTTACCGGGGATTGAACTCAGGTCCTTGCACTTGCAATGCAGGCCAGCAAACCACTGAGCTAAATCCCCAGCCCTCCTTGATTCTTTTTTAGTTAACTTTTTGTATATAGTGAGAGTTGGGAATCTAGTTTCATTCTTCTGCATATGTGTAAACAGTTTTCCAAGCACCATTTATTGAAGAGATAATCATTTCTCCAATATAAAATCATTTAGCTTTAAATATGTATATTTATTTCTAGGATTTCTAAATGTTCTTTAGTTTCTGTTTTTGTGACAGTGCCTTGTAGTTTCTATTATTATGGGTAGGGAGTATGTTTTAAAATGAGGTATTACAATATTTTCAGCTCAGTTTATTTTGTTCAGGGTTGCATCGAGTAGAAGTACAGAGCAGAACAGAATTCTCTGCAGACTGGAGAGGGTCAGTAGAGGGAGGAACAGAGAGAAGGAGCACAATGAATTCAAACACAGTGAGAGAGTGCTAACTGGATCCCACTGTGTAAGACAGCAGGGTGACTACAGTCCACAACAATTAGCTAGACATTACAGATACAGCTAAAGTAGAATACTTTGATAATTCCTAGCTATGAAAATGATAAATATCAAAGGAGATGGAAATGCTAATTACCATTATGTGATCATTACATGTTGCATAGGTATTTTAAGTTTTAGTTTATACCCATATCAAATAAAACATTATATATCAATACATAATTTTAAAAAAATGTTCAATATGGCTGGGACAGGCAATGCTCCCACACAGTGACTGAAGCTAACAGATCATTGGGGTGGTGCTTGCCTTCATCTCAGGCACAAGTCATTCTTTCAGTCTGTTGTTAAAGTGCTTAGCACAAGCAAGGACAGTCAGGTACACAAAGTGCACACACCCATAGCACGCACCTGCATGCATGCAAACAGCAAAACAAACCAAATACTTCCTGATACAATGAGACAGAGCAACCAGTCCTCCCTTTACACATGGTTGCTTTAGCAGGAAATATTGACTGAATGCCTAGTAGGTGTTCAAAACTCCTCTAGATCCCACAGATTCGGTGGTGGCTAAAACAGACAAATCTGTTTGCCATAAAGTGTTTACATTCTAGTGACTAGAACTACAGGAGACTGTATGCACTGGCTGGGCCGATGGCCAAAGTCGCCCATAGACAGCACTATGCAAAGCAGCGGTTCCAGCTCGACTGCTTTGGAAGTTTTCCACGACATTATTCTGTGCTCTGGTCAACCCCAGAACAGAATGGCAATGAGAATCCAAAAATTTAGGTAGAAGCTACTAAGCTTCTCAAGGAAATAAAAACAAAGTTGCAAGTATCTACAGGAAGAATAAAACAAAAGAAATGGCATCCGGATATGTGGAAGAAAAAAGGGTATAAAGAACTCAAAAAACTCATAAGCAAAATAAAGCAATGAATGGCACAGGGCCATGTGAATACAGCGGAGAGAGAGTTAATGTTCTTAAACACATGTGCTAAAAATCGTAGCAGCAGAGCTGGTGTGCAATTCACCGCTGTCACGGTGGGGGCTGGGTGCACTTTCCACTTGCCTGACTTTGGGATCAGCCGCAGAGACTGGTGCCGCACCCTTCCGGGTGTGTCTGGTGCCATGGAGACACAGTGTTGGGGTCCGTGCCTGACCCTCACCTCTTCCCCTCTGGCTTTGTCGTCTGTGCTGCATCCCGGCCTCCTGAGCACAGCAGTTTTGCCCTGCCAGGCTCTTCCACCGTGGACTCTGCCTTGGAACCGGGAGGCACCGGGAGCAAATCACCCCTGGCCTCCTTAGCGGGGGAGTGGGGTGCTGTGCCGCCGAGAGAAGAGGAGACAACAGACTAATCAGGCGCATAGATGAAAGCATTTATCACCGATCTAAAACCTTACACAATTAGGGAAGGCGCTGGGCACAGAAAGGTCAGTACGGGTAAGCTGGACCTTGGAAAAAAATCACTACCCTCCTCTTTAAAGTGCTGGCCTAGAGAAAGCAAATTGGAACCTGCAGGGGAATCCAGAGTCAGGCCTGGCAAAGGGTCTGAAGAGAACAGTAAAAGGGAGGAGAAGCCTGCACCAGGGTTTTGCCTCTGCATGTAGGGTGCTGATGTCACTCTGGTCCACAGGGGTGGTGGATGCACAGACGGAGCTCTGGTAATCCCAAAGGTGCAAACCTGGGAGTCACCACTTTGGATGGTTACAGCACAGCACCAGAACTACCCAGTCGCGAGTGCCCTGCTGTGGTCCACTGCCCCCCAAAGCATGGAGGGAACTATACATAGTACACAGGTAGAAGTGCGTTTCTAGCTACGCAGAGTTTCTATACCAACATGCAAAGCAAAACAAAACAAAAACAGCATGAGTGTGGCAGAGAAAAAGGTGTGAAATACCAAAACACATTAGCAGAGATACAAAGGGCAAAGTGAAGAAAGACAACCTGTGTGTTGAATTCTCAGGAAAAAAGAGCAGGAATGGTTCAAATATTTAGAAAAATGCTTTGCTGATAATTTTCCAGAAATGTTCACAGCCAAGTATGCCCATAGTGAAGGATCCTAAGACATTTCAGTAAAAATAAATCTATAATAAGGAACGTCATGATGAATACCCAGTGAAAATCTTAAAAGTAGCCAAGGCGAAATACTAAGTTGAAAGATGGCCTCTCATTTGCATCAATAAAAGTTCGTGAGATTATATTTTTAACATGCTGAAAGAAAGCAATGAAGGTTAACAATGCATAAAAACCACCCAGCCCTAAATCATACATCATTTGAAAATATTTCTCAAGAACAAAAATTGAGTAGAATACTTTTCAATATATGGTTGATCTTGCTTTCAGTGGCAGATAAGGAAATACATATGTCATGACTACCTCATGCAAATTCCTAGAGAAAATTTTCCACTCTTTTTATGCACAAATTTTTGAAATTCATTTGAGTATAGTCCTACAAAATCATCACTAAGAAAACACAAACTCGACCCTGCATACAATTTTTGTTTGTTTGTTTATTTGGTACCTAGGATTGAACTCGGGTCCTTGCATTTGCAAAGCAAGTGGTGGAACCACTTAGCTAAATTCCCGGCCCCAACCCTGCATATGATTTTTGAAGTGTCCGGTAATGCACAAAATTTTTCACAAACCCATTAATTTATCATAGAAAGTTGTTAACATGTATTTCCAGTATGACACTGACTTCCTAATGACAAAATATGAAGGAATGGAAATAAATCACTATTCTATAAATAGCAACATGCTATTTTATGACTTGACCTTAAACTATTGTTATTTCAAAAATATTTATGTGTCGATTGCTATTCGAAGTTTTTGAATTTTTTAAAATTTATTTCCATAGAGGCAACTTACCAAGAATTTCTAAAAGTTATGCTTCTCACTTTGAAATTTTAATGCTACTCCATATTTCCTTCATCTGTTGCACAGACAGTAATTGTAGAACTGCAGCTCAGGACAGAATACTGGCTATTTTGGAAGCATAAAATCATAGCTCCCCACAAGTTGTGTTAGCATGGAGCCATGGTGAACGGTGAGAAGGGCATGAGGAAGACGAGGCACTTCTGTCCTGTCTCTCTCCCCACTTCGGGTCTCAGCCAGTTAAACTTGGGGACCAAAGGGTGGGACAGCTGCTTCATACTCAGCTAGCCGATGAGACTGAGATCCTAGCAGCAGTGACTGGTCCTGTACTCCTGAGGCAAGAACGGGGCCCCCAGGAGGGTGCGGTCTGCATTTTCCTATCCGGGCTCATCCCGTGCTCTCAACCGGAACGAATGCTTGCTCACCTCAGAACCTTCCCGGCCTCCTTACTCTCCCATTTCCAGGAATCCTAGGCTTCATTGTCTTCAGTTCACCTAATGGATACCACCTGTGAAAACTCGTCTGAGCTTCTAAAAATGTGCTAAAATATCTCAGCTCTCTACTGTCTTAACCCCAATCTTCCCATTAATGGTGTTGCTTTGCCATCACACTCTTGAGGCCTGGGGAAAAGTGATAGATTCTATTAATGAGTCCTCTCTACTGAAAATACTTGAAAAATCTCCCGAGCAAATAAATATACATGTGCAAAATATATGCCCTCTGGAAACGACACATTAGTATTTCTCTGAATAACATTCTTAATTTTTCGACTCTGGAAAATTCCACCTGAAACTTCCATTAAAATAGGTCAGCTTTTCTTCCTTTTTCCACTGAAACTTCCACCCACCTCCAATTTTCAGTGCAGCATTTTCTCAAATCAACATTTACAATATATTTTCACATTTTAAAATTCTACTCATCCATCATGACCATATTGAACTTCTGCTTGACAGCTGGGGGGTATTCTTCTGAGATAGTTGACTATCCACTTATTCCAACAGCCGACCAGAGACAGGAGAGTGTGTGGAATGTTCTAGAAGAGCAGCAAGCCAGCCAGGGCAGCCAGAGGACAGGGAATAATAAACCAAATATCATCAACTGAAGTCAGGGAGATAAGAAAGTGGGCTTGAGGATAGAGGGTAAGATTGATCGCCAAGTACAGTGTAGGTCATAGCCAAGACTATGGCATTTACCTAGGAGGAAAACAAGACGTTTGAATGCTGCAAGCAAGAGACGTGGTCCCTTCTTTTACTTGCACCGAGCCATTCTGGGAGAGGTGTGGAGAATAGACCGGTTGAGAAAAAGGTAGAAGCAGAGAGGAGTTAGAAGTTTTACAATAATTCAAGCTAAAAATGAAGTCAGAAGGTCAAAGTGGGATTCGGGAGAATCGGCAAATCCCATTAAACTTTGAATGTAGGCGACTCCCCTGCTGTTGGGTTGGCCAACTGGAAATTAAATAAGTATTCACTGGAAGGAGAAATCACAGTGCAGATGCCACTGGAAATGTTACTGAATTTCCTCTGGAGCTGCTGAGTACTAAGCTCAATATATGACTGCGCATCTACACGGCATCATCACATAAAGAAAATATGCATTCCTGAGACTTGCTAAGGCCACTAGGAGAGGAGATGCAGACATGGGAGTAAGACACGGAGCCCGGTGTGGATCGGTGCTCAGTAATGGTGACAGAGCCACACACAAGAGCTGAGAGCAGTACACACTAGAGCCTTCATTCCTTATCCGAAACAAGCCTCCTTCCTAACAGCATCTTTGAGACACAGAAAACCTTTGATGCTTCCTACTTTATTTACCTAGTCTCGGCCCGGTGAGGCCCGGCGTTGTGTATAACATACTGGGGAGGAAAGCAGGATGGAAGAGGAGCGGAGGAAAGAAGTACTGACCAGGCGAGTATATTTCCTTTAAAAATAACTTCCCGGAAGCACCTTCCAGAGCTTGCTGTAGCTCCTTAAAGAGTTATGTGAAAGAGCCAGGAAGTGTACCCACGTTTCCAGTCTCTAACCAAGCACCAGGTGATAAGTACTGCAGCCTGGGGGCCCAGTAGTCTTGGTGTGAGCCAGTAAACTCTGCCATTACAGCTGGACGGAGGAATCACGGGTGCATAAGTCAGTGAATGTGACTGTTCTAATGGACTACACACAGGAGAAGCCCTCTCACTGCGTCTGTGGGCTGCATTCCGCCGACGTCTGCTTGCTCATAGGAGGGAACTGAAGGGGAAACGGTGCCGGGTGCAGCTTAGGCCCTAGCTATTTCATAGTGTGTGTTTCTGGCAGCTGCTAGAAAGCCAGAGTCACGGTCCCAGCAGTTCTCGTGAAGAAGTACTAGATACTAGAAAATTCAGGTTCACGTTCAGCTCTACGGCTCAATACCAGTGTAACCTTGGGCAAGTCACTTAACCTCCCTATGCCAGGTTTTCTCATCTATAAAACAGATAATAAAACCTTTCTGCCTGCCTCTTAACGATTGGTTTGGAGCATTAAATGAAGTAATGTGAAAGGGAATGAAACCGCTTTGAAACCGCTGGTATTCACAACTATGCAGTACTTATAGGCTTGGCACAAAATTCATTCCACCGGGTACCTTGAGCTTTCCCTTTATTCTGAAGTATCTTTTCATAAAATTGCAAAATGAAATATAATGCACTGCAGGAGAGTAGTGTTACCTTTGTAGCCTAACCCTGCTGAGACAAATGAGGAGAGGAAAGTGGAGTCAGATGTGAATTACTGAAAGATCTAAGTGAGAAAAGAAAAAGACATATATAAAAAGCAGAAAAAAATATAATGCTTAGCCTGGAGAGTTCAGACAAAACACATCTCTCACAATGTTATGGTGACATTACAGTTTGGGAGGAAAGAATTCATTATACAGCATCGGTAGCCGAGGGCATCTTTTAGAGGATTTATTTGCCATTGAAATGGCATTCAATACATTTCTATAGCAGGTTATAATTTTCTGTGTAACAAGGAGGTTTCTATTTTGCTAATTGCGCCTTTCTAATTGATGTCATAGGGAACATGATCTCAGGGGTCAGTGGTTATTGTCCTAAACTTGTCCCCTTTACCTCTAGTCTCTGGAATCTGGGACAATTTAATTTATTTTGGTCTGAATTTTGTTCACCTGTGGAATGTGGAAAGTGGACTAGGTATCATAAAATGGCTTTCAGTTCCCACTTCTGTGTTTTAGAGAAATATACAGTTTACCTAGAGATATACATGATATTGTTACAATAATCAGGCAGCATAGTAAGTGATCAGTGAATAACTGGTACATCTCCAACACATTGCTCAGAATACACGGTTCTTCTTCTCCAAAAATGACAGAAACAGCAACACTGACCTTTCAGTGAAAACTGCAGGTGGAATTTTATATCCTAATCTGTGGCATAGAACATAATTAGGAAATGATAGAATATGAATAATCACATATGGACTCGCTCATATGGATGATTCTCATGCTACGAAAAAAATAAAACAAAAGATTGCTTTTAAATTTTATTCGACTATTCACATTCCTGAAAACCATTAATTTGTCAACTGGAAATCAAGTGCATTCATCTGCTTATCAATAAATGAGCAAAGAAAACCTGAAGTTTAGGAAACATCCACATAAGGATGAGAATAGGGAGGGTACGAGTGCCCTACGGTCTCCTCACGGTTGACTGCCACTGCACTGGGGGCCCCTCTATACTGATCTTTTCACTGAATTTTCGGGTATTTTCAGTGCATGTAGAAGTTAGGTATTGGGGCACAGAAGTGAGTTTTGAAAAGTCTTCACATGTAAAGTGGGAACCCAAAAAGTACTTCGTAATTACTGAAGTCCACGATAGTCCCTACATAAAGTGTGCTCGTGATTCTGGTTCCTCTAGGAATCGGTGACATGTCGTTTCCCAAATATTCAACAGTGAAGCAGACACAGGGTGACAACAATGAATATTCACATCCAAAAAGAACAGGAAATACAGTGAACACCAGTCAGTGGTGGCTCTGCAATACACCTGTGCAGAGTTTGTAAGTTCCTTTAAACTGAGTCTGGTGTGCATTGTTTGATTAGAACCCGATTCTACTCCTAAATTAGAAGTCAAACTTCTCCATACTCTATAGGTTTAATTTCAGAAACATCTTTAACTTTCCTTTGTTTTCTTGACCATTTCTACAGGGGGAATTGGAATGTTTATCCTTTCTGAAGTTTATGCAGTTCTTTAAAATCTTTTTCCACTTTAGAAAATCGGGAAGTTTAATGTCTCCAATGATATAGTGTTGCAATTTGGAGAAATCTGTCATTTAGAGGAGGAGCAAACTGGCCAGGATTTCAGCTTTCCCAGGAAATTCTAGCATGTCTCTTGTTACTTTAATGAAATTCTTCTTCGTATCTACCAAACTTACCTGAGCATGCCAGGGTTCTAGGTGGCCCTTCACTCAGCTGAGCACCACAGCACCTGTGGTACAGTAAACCTTTGCTCAGTTTTCATAGCGAGTATGACATCCACACACTTGATTCTATCCTGTCAACCGGAGTTTGGATTGGCCTTTGTTAATGAAATTTTGAAAGTTTTATTGCTGTTAAATTTTCTTCTTTCAAACCTACAGTCCTTAAAATTCTAAACTTCTGCATTTTATTATTTATTGCTTGAAAGCTTCCCAACTCTTTTCCACCCTCATCTCTTTCTTGTAATATCATTAAATACAAGCATTACACACTGACGTTGGTATTCGCTATCCAAGTTTTTATTTCAAACTGCAAGTTCTTCGGGTCAGTTTTTGACTTCTAAAGTATCACAAGCAAATAATTTACCAAGTGTTTCGTGGCTGTAATGAAATTGCCTTTCTTAAACCATCCAATAAGAGTTTCTTTGCTGTTCAACTACCAATGCCTAAATAAAGTAAATCTAATAGGCAATATTTTTATTGTTATTAAAATGCCATTGATTTCTGGTAAGAATTATTTACAAAAGAAAAAAATGAAATAAAATGGAACACTAAAATCCTTGGAAATTTTGAAAGGTTTGACCTAATAAATTCCTTTTTTCTTTTACTCTTTATGACTTTTACCATCCAGGTGCAGACTCTGTATCTGCAAATCAATAAAGCACGTGAAACTGTGCCAAGCACTTACATAATCAACGCGGCTCTGTGATCATTCACCATTATTATTAATATTACTACTCTTAATTCAAACTTTATGGAGAGAGGGTTTGCTATTGCCCACTTTTATATTTGCTGCTTTCTAAATTAATCATTCATCTATCTTACTAACTCTTAAAACTGCTGCATTCAGTGCCCAGTCTGCATTCAGCCTTCTCTTTACTCAGGCCCATCCACCAACTCAGCTGGCCTGTGGCAGCTTTACACAAGCAATTGATTTCTATGTTTGCAGAGGCTGTGCTAAAAAGCAGGGCTTCTTTTTCACAGTAATTCAAGGAAACAGAAAGGATTGGGATTTGCTTACTCTTTTTATCACTCCTTATATAGAAGGTGCAATCTTGTTTTTCACATCCAACGAATACATCAGAATTCCACCATACATCACCTCGACTTCTGAACATTGTAGACCTTCCAGGGAAACAGGACTGCTAAATGCTCATAGGCAATAATGACAGCCACAAAAGACTGTGATCTTGGCCTTAGACGTCAATCAACTACAGGCAGAGACACTTTGAACTCTTAAAAAGATGGCAAGTTCCGAGCCAGAAATAAATAGATGTTCCCACAACACATATTAATTATGTGACAATGGTGCAAAAATTCAGGAAGGCCAGAAAAATCACTGTGAAATAACAGATCTTGAAAATTGCCCAGGTTTGACCCGAGTTCTGTGTTTTGCATCACGGTGTTAAGAAGTACAAAGCATGGTACATGTGGTTACACATGTGGGAATCTAGGAACTGCCAGGTCTCAGTGATTTTAGCATTATTGCTGCATGGACGATGCATCTGAAAGCCCCTGTTAAGAAATCTGTAATAGAACAGACTGATGCAATGATTTCAAAATACATTAATTTGAAGACTCAACTGGACCAGGGTGCAGCTTAGTGGTAAAGTGGGGTACTTAGCTCACTTGAGACCCGGGGTTTAATTTCCAGTACCACCAAAGTTTTTGATAAATGTAAAACATTTTTGGTACTAACATATATTATACTTGCAAATAATTATTGTAACGTATAATTTTAGGAGTAATTTTAAATAGATAACAATATTAGCCTCTGTTCCAAACAGGTAAATTATGCTAGTTTATACAAAAATAAAAAAAAAAAACAAAGATACCTCATTGCCACTACAACATTCTACTTCAGATGCAAAGAGAACGCACCATTGTTTATGGGATACCTACTTTGGATTAAGAATCTTCCAGGAGATTTCAAAACATGACACTTTTTAAAACCTCTCATGAAAAGTCTTACATGGCTCCTGATGGTTTGCAAAAGTAACCATCTTAACTATCACACAGTTTCACATTATAAGAGAAACCCAAGTAATAAATAAGGAGCAAAATAAATGATAGAAAGTAGGAAGTTATGGGAGAATTCTTTCTCACATGGGAAGGGGACCAAGAGATGTCCTGAAGGAAGGTGAAGAGGACATGGAAAAGAATTAAAGTGTGTCCTGTGGAGGTATAAACTCCACAGGAGGAATGTAAACACTGCAAACACGTACTGACAAAAATAAAATAGTCTAAAATAACGAGAGCAGCTATGAGTTTCTAGCAAGGGAATAAATAACCGAGTGACAGGAAGCACAATGAAAGACTGCATGTGAGGATGAATCCGCAAAGGCCGTCAGGGAGAGAAGTGCTTCACGTGACCACTGTCACCCGGAAAAGGGTCCTGTCAGGGACTCGGGGACCCTGCACTTTTAGGTGGGACAATAACCTTCCTTTATAGCAGGATGAGATCCATCGCAATGACTGTTTACATTTGAAGAGACAGTAAGTGCATTTTTAACACTGGATGCTGATTTATTAACATCTTCTTTTTCTTCTTTTAAACTCTTAAACAATTATATGTCAACAATTCATGTAAAGTTAACTTCTTGTACTATTTTGAGACATTTTTCTCTGAGTAGCTATATGTGAGAATTGCTTCAAGAAGACTCATGGAAACATATTTTTAAAATTCGATAAATACATATGATATAAAACAAAGATAATTCTTTTAAAAATTCAAGAATCTTAACAGTGAAAATGTGGCAGCATAAACTGTTTAACTTTGTTTAACTACAGAATCATTTATTCTATCTATGTAGCTATATTCTAGGTAGCTTATTGTGGACACATTTTTAAATATTTAAACACTGAAAAAAATAAATTTCCTCAGTAAAACTATTCATTTAAATTATTCTAAGTTCATTTAACTCACTACTTGTCAGTCCTGCTAAACAGGTTAAAACCTTAAAGGATCTTACAGTTACAAGATATTGATCAATTAGAAAAGAAGGAATTTTTTTCTCAGTGAGTTTATTCGACCATTTTAGGTATACAGTATGGTTACATTCATCATCAGAAAGACAAAATTACAGTGAAGACACAATGTAATTTCCAGCACTTATTTGACAATAATTAGTTTGATTCAATGAAATCACCTAGTTCCAAGAGTTGCAAAGCACCATTTTCAGATTTTTGAAATAACCAGGAAAAGTCAATTTCATCTTTACTATATCCTAGACAGATTAAAAAAAAAAAAACTTTTGACTTAATTTTAAATTTCAACAGGTACATAAAATAATTGTACCTATTATTAGCAGGGAAACATGATTGATACGTGTCTATGCTCTGTAATATTTAAATGAAGTGAAAAATTTCCCAGCACTGATTTAAAGAGGAAACTTTAAAATCGCTTTCCCTAGCTTTTTGAAATGTGCAGTGCGTTGTTTTATCTGTAATTTATAATCATACCACAGCACAGCAGGGCCCCTTGCCCCTGTTGCTTGCTATCCATTGATCCACCTTTCTCATCTCATCCTCCAGGACTCTGCAGATTGTGAGGAGCCCCATTCTGCTTTCAACGTGCAGGACATCGCTTTGGAAGAATTAACTGACCCATGAAACGTGAAAGCCACACATATGAGAAGGGTTCTCCGTTGTGATTGATACATGTATCTCCTGCATGATATTTAAATCAGATTAAATACTTTCCTCTCCTCAAACATTCTTCAGCGTTTGTACTCAGTTCCAAAATGCTTCCCGTCACCATCTGTACAGAACGGTGCGCCATTGCACCTGTAATCCCCATGCCCCTGCCGGAGCTCCTGCTTCTCACCCCGTCACAGTACCCTCTCCTCGCCCACCTGCTCTCCCTGCTCTCTGGTCGCCGACTTGCTTTGCAGTTGGATGAGATGAACCCCTCCAGACGTGATATGGGATCTCACAGAACTCGCTGTTCCACACCCCTCTCATTTCCCTTAATTGATGATGTCCAGCTCTTACATGATGTTTTCTCTCTCCACTATGCTACACCCCAACCTAGTAGGTAATGTGCCATCGCTGAATAGTATCCCACTGACTATGTACCTTATCTCTCTCCACTCATGTAGTGATGGGTAATCCAGATGTTTCCATTTTTTTCTAGGTGTTTGCAATTGGCTACTGCAAATATTACTTCAGTCAATATAAAGGGTAGGCATTGCTTCAACGTACTGATTTTTCTTTCCTTTCCATACATAGCCAGCAGCGGGATTTTCAGATCGTGTGATAGATTTAATTTTTGAGGAACCACCACACTTTTTTAAATAATAGTTTTACTTATCTACATTACTACCAACAGTGTGCAATGTTTCCCTGTTCTGCACCTCCCCACCAGAAGTTAAAATCTCTTATTTTTTTACTCATATCCATTCTTTTGGGGAAATGAAGTTTCGCCATTTTCATGGACATTTTCCACATACTTGGTGGCTTCTTGTATATCTTCTTTTGGGTGGTTTGTATTAAATCTTTTACACCCCTTCTTTGTTTCCAGTGCCGGAGATCAAAACCAGAGCCCCACACTATGTAAGAAATCTGTCGCTGAGCTGCACCTCTAACCCTACTGCCCAATGTTAAAGGCAGCTTATTTACTTTACAGTTGAGGTTTTGAAGTTCCTTCCCCATTCTGAATATCAATTTCCTTGTCAGATGCATAGATTGCAAAAAGTGCATCCCACTTTCTAACTTGGCTGGAGTTGGGTTTATGACTCTGCCTAGCACATAGAGATAATCTGGTGGCTTGGAATAAATGATATACAAAAGGGAAAATGTAGCTCTTCCTTGTCTCTCCAGGACTGCCTTGTGCACATGTCAATATCCGTGGTTATATAAGAACTTTACTTATAATCTTCATAGATCACCATAGAATATTCAGATACTATGTTCAAATATTGACAGGTTTTATCTAAAAAGACTGAGCTATAAGTGCATGTTGATAGATATTTCACTAACGATTTTCTAATAGAGGATATCAGCATAATGACAAATCAAAAATACTGGCTTTATTTGCTGTAGTTAATTCAATCACCATCTAATCATAGGTGTGCTTTATTTTATCATGTAGATTAAGCCTTGGTAGGACAGTTCTAAGTCCACTCTATTTGTATGCATTTTATGACAGATACACATATCTACAAGGCAAGTGATGGTGATTCATGGAGGCCATGGTTTACTGTGACTTGTTGTAAATGATGACATTCATTGGGCCGTGACCACTTTAGATATAATTTGTAAGTAAGGGCTGCTTAGGGTCATTTCACAGGAATGGACATTTCCAGGTGGTAATCTTTTCTGAAAATAACCATGGACATTGTCATTTTCACCAAATACACAGCATTAAGGTGTGTGGACTCTGATTCTGACAGGGAGGTCTAAATAGAATGGGATTTTCAGGGTGTCTGGGGTGTTCTGATGAGGCTCGGTGCAGCAATAACAACTTTATATTGTAGTCTCATTTTTCAACATCTGATTATTCATTTTGGTATTCATATTTCCAAACATAATTCATGATATGCCTTTAGATAGGATTTCATATTTAAAATAAAAATAGTAGACATCTCCTGTAAGACAAACTTTCAATGGAACAGAAAGAATAAAAGTGAAAAGAATATCTCTTTGTGTAATTTATGAGGCTGTCAATTTGTTAATGATTGGAGCTTGCACTAATAATCACCAAGTTATCTTTTGTAACCAAATTGTTTTTATTCATTTTCTAAGATGAGTTACTAATTTGACAAATTTGGCTCCTTTCTTTCACCATATAAAGAAATAATTTATCTAAATGACAAATTTCAAAAATTAAATGTAAAGACATCACAGTGGGAAATCAAACTACACGTGAAAAATTCTATATGTTATGTGAGGATCAAGGAAACATTTTTGTCAATCTCTGTCTCATCACTTGGAGGGGGCAAAAATCAATATTCAATTAAGAGGAAGGATCACTAGGGTGCAGGTACTCTGTTATAGAAATAGTTCCAGTCGAAGGAAAATGATCTGATATTTTCTAGAGTGTATTCAATGCTACCTTACAGCTTGCGAATCTGTTTATCTTTGGACATACTAGATAAACTGTGTCCAGCTAACAGTGAGATGATTCATTTGCAAAGGATAACTTACTGACTTTCCCTGGGTGAAGTCATTTCTTACTGTCCCCATAAAAGTGGTCTCATGCAAATATCCTAGACTTACCCTGATACTCGAAGTGAGGAATTTCAACATTACAGGTACTTTATCTCTATTTTAATATTTCCCACCATGGTGAACGATTACTTACCTGATGGATTGAAGATCATTTACAGAAAAGATTCAACCAGACCCTTCTACTCTATCATTTGAGATACCACCACTCTATTACATAATAAAATTAATTTGTCCCACATATGCACCAATGGTTTTGAACATCTATTGTATGCCATACTTGGATAATTATATTCTTTCCCTAAAAACTTTTAATTAAGATTGCATATATTTTATATTCATAAGAAGAGTAAGAGTATGAACATGGTAAAAGAAAAGTAAATGGCTGAAAATTTACTCCAAACCAAATCTCTTCATAAATTTATGCCTTGATTTGTATTTCTTTTAAATGGACTTTAGAAATGCTCATAGAAAGTATCTTCCAGTTTTTAATTTATTTTCTTTACATATAAAACTTGTTTATACTGTGAAACTCAAGGAAAATACTTATGCAAAGAGTTTTGATATTTTTGAGAACCGTTGGTGAACTCGAAACAAGAAAAATGAAAATAAGGAAATAAAATAACTTTATGAAAGAAGTACAACTGGGGATTTAGCTTAGCGGTTCCAGTGTCTGCCTTGAAAGCACAAGGATCTGAGTTTGATGCCTAGTACCAAAAAAAAAAAAAAAAAAAAAAAAAAAAAAAAAAAAAAAAAAAAAAAAAAAAAAAAAAAAAAAA
>NW_022900939.1:44350997-44399870 GCF_012274545.1 Fukomys damarensis
AAAGAAAAGAAAAAAAGAAAGAAAAGAAATACAGAGAATAAGCATTTTCTCCAATCAACTAATGAATGTAAACCATTTTAATTCATGAGATGAATTTATATTTTTAATTTCTAGTAAATAACAAGCCAAAATAAATATTAGTTATCTTCTATAAAATTGATGAAGAGAGGGTCAGGGATTTAGCTCAGTGGTTTTGCTGCCTACTTCACAAGTGCAAGGACTTGAGTTAAATCACCAGTACCAAAAAGGAAAAAACAAACAAACAATTATTGATTCCTGAATATCATCATCCATGATACATCTTAATTAAACAATATTGGTATTGCATATCATGAAACATACAGTTGCTCCATAGTTAACTAATGAATTTAAATATTTAAATTATACTCTGACTTTTCTAGAGGAGTAAATTGTTTAAGTAAAATGTTTTTATTCTTTAACATAGTTAATAAATGACTCTGAGTTTGTAGCTTGGAGTATCACTTTAGCCAGTACATAGTAAAATCAGTGAATAAGGCCCTATATTAGATTTCTATCACTGAAAAAAAAAAAAGAAAAAGAAAGAATACACCATCTATTCAAATGTTTATCTTTTTTATCCTTTGGACAAATGATCAATACAACAATTTGAATCATTATCAAGACAGTTAAATTCATCAGATTTATCTTTTGATGAAAGTAATGCTCAATAATTGTATTTAACATTTGCATATAGTTTACATAATAAAAAGCAGACCAAGGTGGACACATTTACTTTCAATAGTTTTATCATTCTCTTAGTGTTGAAAACCTGAGCCATACACATAAAAGTTTGAGTGATCCCTTTTAAAAATTTTGCAGGTCTGGTCTTAGAGAAATAAATTATCAAGAGAATTAGCCTTATCAGGTCCTTTACCAAGTGTTTCCCATGCTGCAACGGTTTTCTGTATCACCAGACAAATAAAGAGAAGTGAGACAGGTTTAAAGAAGAGGGTTTAGGGCCCTGTTGATTTTCCCTGAGCAGTGTTCCCAACCTTTTCCTCCACGTTAGAAGCTCCCGGACCCTCACCATAGTCCTGATGTCCAGGCAGCACTGAGGCCCTGGAGTCAGACTTAGGGGTTTGATGCCCCCCACATGAGCGCTGCCAATGGTCCACACACAGCTATTGTGTATGGCCGATGAGAAAAATGCTGAGCTCCAGGCAGGACATGTGATGAATTGCAAATTCCTTCCTATTACCTTATGTGAATTAACAGAGAACTGAGACAGCTCGGGATTTGACACTAAAGATTTAGCTCTCAGATCAATCAATAAAAATTTTTAAAATAGAAAACTTCAGAATCTTGACACAGAATCACTCTGCTAATTCTGACTGAGGGCTTTGAGGAATTTCCTTAGTAGAAGAAACACAAACATAAACATAAGTAAATTAAAATTTATGAGAAAATGAGAAAGTCATGTACAGATCACATTTGACATCGGTTGAATTCATTATGATTTTTCAGGCAATTCGTTCAATAGAAAGTGTTCATTAAAAGTTTTGAACTTAGGGTTTTAAATTGTACTTGCACAGAAAATGGACTTATGATCATTGGGATTTCTCAATTCTGAAGGAGATATCTATATAATCTCCATGTTTATATTCATCCATGTCTATAATAGAAAGAGTTGTCAAGAGCAAAGGAAGCTTCTTTAAAAATTTCAGTATTCTAATTATATCTACTTGACTACCTGATTCCAAATAGAGCAGCAAAAACTTTCCAATAAAAAGTATGCCTCATTTCTTGGGCATTAATAAATTAAATTATCAAGCCTGAGACTAAGACTGCCCTTTGGGGCAATAGGCCACTTAAGCATTTAGCAAATTTATATGAGTGCATTGCCAGGGAGATGACTGTAATCATATAAAATGATCTAGTTCAGTAATTCCAATGTGGCGTAAAGATAATGAATCTTTTGTATCATTCATCTTGGGAATATTAACATTATTGAGTCCTTTGACTGTTAATGAGCTTTTTGCTAGGAAAAAGAATAAATTACAGAGAGATGCTTGGATTACTATGAATATGCTATTGTAAAAAGTAATCAGCATGCTTATGGGTCAGAGACAGAACTGGAATCAACTTTGATCACCAGGAGGCTGAACAGTGCAGACTTCATAATCACCTGGTGGAAATTAACCCCTTAATAAAGCTAACAATGTTATAGAACTTTTAAATAAAAAACAATTAGAAAAATTTTAAACTATCTGTAATAGTAGAGATATGAAAATATAAACTGAAAGACACTTTGTGTATATGGTGTCTTGTTTTTGTCTCTCACTGAGTTTATTGGTACATTTTAAGTATGCAGTAATTACATTCATCATTGGGATCTTGTACCTTTACATGACAGGTCTTAGTTCTCATTTTTTCCCCTTGTCCCTGCCCTCCCTTCACCCCCTCCACCCTCCCTATTTACAAATACTTTTTTCCTTTTTTTCATTTTCTCATATTTTTTCTTTTCCCTTATTACCTTTATATTTAATACCAAACAGATTAGAAAATTTCAAATGGAAAATATACCCCTTGACAGAGAAATGTAGAGCTCCTGGTAATGACAACTCTACCATCGTTTCAACTAGCTTAGTGGGAAAATAGAGACATGAAAATGTAAGTGGCTGAAATGTACCTGTTATTTGTATTCCATCCTCACCTTCTTTCTGTCATCATCAACTGAGATTGCATTATATTACGTATGGAACAGCTAAGGAAGGTTAAGAAAAATCCATCCATTTACTAGTTTGGAATACTAACACCACACAGTATGATTAGAAGAATTTTGATATATTAGCAACATCTCAATAGACACAGATTTCTTGGAAACTGAGATGCCATGACAAGTGTTGTGGCACATGCCAGTAATCTCAGCACTCAGGAGGCTGAGGCAGGAAGATCACTGTGCATTTGAGGCCAGCCTGGGATACATATCAAGACCCTGTCTCAAACAAAGAACTGAAAAAGAAAGTATAATGTTTTCTGTTTCACCTCTGTGAACTTCTGCATTTATCATACTCCAATGAACAAAATAAACTCTTAGTGAATACTTGTAAAATTAACTTAATAAATCAATTATATATGGTGGAAAAATATTGTGATCCTGGTACTTGGGAAGATGAGGCTGGAGGATTCCAAGTTCAGGACCAGCTGGGTTACATATGAGTACCAGTCCTGCCTGGACTACATAGAGACCCTCTCCCAGAAAAGCAAACCAAACTAAAGCAAAGAAGCCAAGTATACTGAGAATTGCATTTCATTTTAGGTAATAGCAACAAATAACCAACTGTTTTATGCAAGACTGTTCATCCACTTACTCATGGCCCAGATAAGACTTACTGTGAACCCAAAGAACAATGTTGTTCTTAAAAACGAATCCAGTGGTAGAGACACAAGTGTGAGGCCGAGGTTAGCTGGACTTTCCCTCCTTTCCTATCTTACTCCTCCTCCCCTTGGGCTTCACTTCCATGATGACGGAGAGGACGTGAACAGCACTTCCTGCCTGGTAGCAGGAGCAAGGACACGGGAAGTCTGTAGGCAGCTCGACAGCTTCTTTTAGCAGCAAGTGGCTGCTGGTTTGTGCTCTCCTCCGTGCTAGCTGTGCGCTGTTGTGGAGGAAAGTCCTCTGTTTTTTCAGCGGAGTTTCGGAACACTTGAGATGGCCCGCAGCCTGGGCACTGTGGTCCCTAAGACAGCCTGGGGAGATGGGAAGCCTAAGCTGGGTGTTGTTAAGAAGTGACAGCGGTCCCCAGAGAGAGGGCTAGGTCTTTGGTGTGTCTTTAAAGTTCCTCTAGTGGGATGAAACCAGGAGCACGCGCACAGTAGGAAGTTGGGTGTAAGCATCCATTTTGTGCTTTTATCCTGTCCTACTGCATTGTAAATTATTATGTTGGAAATGCCTTTCCCTTTTCCTATCAAACTAACCTTTATTATATCTCAAATTTGCCCTCTAGACAAAGCAAAAATCAAACCATCAATAAAGCAAAAGTCAACCCAGCAGGTAAGAAGTTTGTACCATTTCCACAAATGAATTTTCCTCTAAAATGGCTATGTAAGGAATCCATGGTACTTATTTTCAAGTTAAAACACCCATTACTTAAACTCCATTAATTTTAAAATGTAAAGCATATGTTATAAAAATCACTATATTCACCTATATGCCCATGCTAATCATTGTAAAAAATTTTACATTACAGAATTAACATAAACATTTAGGGAAATGAAGTTGGCAATTACATATTGAGATCCATAAAAGCTAAACAATTATAGAAATTTATAATGTTGACATATTTAAGTTAGCCTAATACTGATTTTTGGAAAGAATATATATATATATAATGTTTAGGTCATAAAGAGATGTATAGGTCAAGAGATAATACCACTTTCCCGTGTAATTGTGTGAACTATATTATAAAAATTGATAAGAAATGCACTAAAAAGATAAATGCTTATACAAGATATATGGCTTATACATTTTAATGACATACTAATTTAATTTTGTATAACTTATTCTTATTTATAAATATGATACCTATTTAGATTGTGCCTTTTATTCAAAGGAATAAATGCATTTTGAATATTCTTGGAGAGATGCATCTCTTAAAAATTATTGCTACTTGATTTAGTCCTCAAAGAAATATGAATTTGAATTGCCCTGTGCAGCATCTAATAAAGAATAGGCTTAAAATATGAGATGATAACACAGCCTGGATGGCGAGCCATACCTTTCTGAGGGTGTGAGATAAGGGGAGATGGGAGCTAAATTCGGTGTAAATGGAATGGTGTTTGACCGAATGAGAGTCTCCTATTAAAAGGACATTAAATTGTGGTCATGCTTTCTAAATCTGGAAAGTGGAAGCTCTATAAACATGTTAAGAAGAATGAGTGGCTTTCTACAATTTTAAGATTCTCCAAAAAGATTCACAGAGGATTTTTATATTAAATTTTATGCAATTCTTTTTAAAATTAATTTTATTGGTGCATTTTAGGTATACTATAAGCTGACATTCATCATTGGGATCTTGCACCTTTACATGATGTATCTTGGTTCTTATTTTTCCCCATTCTCCTGTCCTCCCTTCAACTCCTCCACCCTTCCCTGTTTACAAAGAATTCATTTCCATTTTTTCATTTTCTCATGTTAATTCCTTTCCCTTCTTTCCTTACCCCTCCCCTCCCACTTCCCCCTGAACCCTTTCTTCCTATTTCACATTATCTATTATACATTTTAATGCTAATTTACACTTTCAGTTTCTCACACCAGAGAAAATATTCAGCATTTACACATGTGTGCCCTATTTATCTAGCTATAAATGTCTCTAGTTTCTCATTCTTTATGGCTGAGTAATATTCCATTTTATAGAAAAACCACATCTCCTATATCCAGGCTCCAGTTCATGGGCAACTGGGCTGTTTGCAAATGTCAGCTATTGCAAACTGCACTGCTATAAACATGGGTGAGCATATTTCACTATAATATGATTCTTTTAATTCTTTTGGGAAGATACCAGCAGAGGGACAGCTGGGTCCAATGGGACCTCTAATCCTAGTTCTTTGAGGTATCTCCATACTGATTTCCACAGTGGCTGCACCAGTCTGCCCTCCCACCAACAATGCAGCAAGGTTCCTCTTCCCTCACAGCCCCATTAACATTTGTTTTGGTTAATTTCTTGACAGCAGCCATTCTTTCTGGGGTGAGATAGAATCTCAGCACTATTTTCATTTGCATCTCTTGAGTGACCAATAATGTTGAACATTTTTTCATAGTTTTATTTAATGTTCCTAATTCTTTGTCTGAGAACTCTCTTTTCATTTAAGATACCCATTTTTGGATTGGGTCTTTAAATTTAGGAGGTCTGATCTTTTTGTTAAGTTCATATATTGTACATAGTAGTCCTTTGTCTGTGGAACATCTATTAAAATTTTTTTCCTACTTTGTGGGCTGTCTCTTCACACTGTTGGTCATTTCTCTTGGTGTGTAGAAGCTTTTTAATAAGATGTCCCACTTGTTGATTGTGCTATTTCACATCCAACTGAGGTTTTGTTCATGAAGTCTTTTTCTATGTCAGTGCCTTCAAGAGTTCTACCTAACCCTCTCTTCCAGATGGTTTAGTGTTTCTGTTTTAATTTTTAGATCTTTAATCAGTTTTGATTTTAGTTTAGTGCATAGTGAGAGATATAGGTCTAATTTTAATCTTTGGCTAGTTGAAATCTAGTTTTTCCAGCTCCATTTATTAAAGAGGCTATCTGTCCTCCAGTGAGGATGTTTGGCTCCTTTGTAGAAGATAAAATGGCTGAGTGTGTCTGGAGTTATTTCTGCATCTTCTAATCTGTTCCACTGGTCCTCAGGTCTGTTCATTTGCCAGTACCATGCTATTTTTTATCACAGTAGCTTTGTATACAGTTTCAAATGCAGATTGTGATCTACCCTACCTTGTCTTTGTTGCCTGGAATTTCTTTTACTATTCTAGGTCTCCTTCTGTTCCAAATGAATTGCTGGATTGTTTTCTCCAGGTCTTTGAAGGATGCTGCTGGAATTTCAATTGGGATTGCATTGCACTTATATAGCAGTTTTGGAAGTATGGCCATTTTCACTGTGTTGGTTCTTCCTATCCAGGAGCAAGGGATGTCTTTCCATTTTCTCATATCTTCTTCAATCTCTTTTTTCAGAGTAGAGTTCTTTGATTTCTTTTGTTAGGTTGATTTCTAGACTTGTAATACTTCACTCCAGGCTTTCCTTGACTTGAGGGTTTGAGTTGAAAAGTCTTCTGTCATTCTGATGAGCTTTCCTTTGTATGTGATTTGTTTCTTTTCTCTAAGTGCTTGTGGAATTTTGTTGTTCTGTTGGTTTTCTGGAATCTTAACTATTATATGGCTAGGTGCAGATTTTTATTATTTCTGGTTATGGATATTTGGAGTCCAATACGCCTCATTTATCTGTATGTCAAGTTTATTCCCCCTGCTTGGGAAGTTTTATGCCATTACTTCTGTGAAGATTTTTTAAAAAAATATAATTTGCACTCGCTCCTGTTTCTTTGTTGACTATGATCAGTCTTATATTATCCTTCCTCTGCATCATCTAGCAGCTACTGGATTGATTTCTCCTGGTCTCTTATATTCTAAGAAATTGTTTTTTCCTGGTCACTAATTGCAATCCTGTCTTCTATATTTGAAATTCTGTCCTCATGCTGACTTTTCTGCTACATAAAATTTCAGTGGAGTTTTTAATCTCCTGGAAATCTGTTCGCATCTGTTTTGTGAATTCCATTTATTTCCTACACTGGGATCCCATCGGTTTCTCAGCTTTTCTATTTTCTTTATCTGTGTCTGCTTTAGATTTATTAATCATGTCTTGCACTATGGGCATAATCTCTGTTGTTTTCTGATAAATTATTTCTGATTTCATTTTTTCCAGATCCTCTTTCATTGCCAGTCCAGAGAATCCAGGTGGCTGAGCATCAGATTATTCCATCTCGTTGCCCCATGGCGTTGCCTTAGGTGATCTGGAAGTCTGGTTTTGAGACTCGCTTATGTGTTTTCTCATTTCAACAGATACAGCCTACTGCACCTTCGTTGAGACAACTTTTCGCTCACCCAGTGGGCTTCAATTCTCAGCAAGCTACGGAGCAGCCTTCTCTCTGCTGCTCACCAGAGCACCATTTTCTGGGTTGAGTGGTGGCCTTCTGGATCCTTGCATTGTGCTGTTGTCTGGGCAGGGTTCTGGCTGGGGCCTGTGCACATTTGGGGTGGTATCTAGGTGTGCCTCTGGCTGGGACCTGCCCTCATATGTAGCTGTTGTCCGGGAGGGCCTTTGGCTGGGGGCTGTGCACCCCAGTTGCTGCTGTCTGGCCAGGTTTCTGGCTAGGATCTGCATGCATTTACCAATGCTATGTAGAAGGGCCTCTGGCTGCTGTTTGTGCACCAGTGCAGCTCTTTTCCAGGAGGGTCTCTGGCTGGGGCCTATAGATCCACATGGCCAGGTCTGGGCTCAGCCCTGGCTGGACCTGCCTGCAGCTACACCAGTCTTCCCACACTGGTTTCATTACTGAATGCAATACTTAAGTGTTTTGTTTTGTTTTGATTTTCTTGGATGCATTGTCATCCTAAATAATTCCCCCCCAAAATCAAGTACTTGTAAGAATAGTGAGGTGTTTTCTTGCTGTTCAGGAAAACAAATATATACTACAGGAGGTAGGATTGAAATAGACAGTGAATGTATAAATTTTTTTAAATGTATTGCAATGAAGCACAAGGTGCCTATCTTTGCAGTATCAACACTCCTCGTTACTATGAGCACATTTACCTCACATTCTTCCATTTTTGTTGAAGCAGCTCTGATTCCCTGTTTTGTGTCTGTCAGAAATGTGGTCAGCTGCTTCTGCTACCTGAGGGAAGGAAGGCATTTAAAGTCACCGTGCAAGGTCTTCATGCCTGTGTCCCCGGGTCTGGTGCGGGGTGTTTTCTGGCTCTTTCTTAAAGTCACAATGACCCTGAGACATTAACTTTTGAATTTGTTCTGAATGTGGAGGCCTCCATGGTGTTTTAGCTGAAGATACTCACAAAGGACTCCAGAATTGCTTCAGAAAGTGCCAGGAGTGATGGAGAAGTGGGTTCAAACTGAGCAGTAGTATCAGATTGTGGGAGATGGAGGACAATGTGTCTTTTGCTGCAATATTTTTTAATTTAAACATTCACCATATGTGTTCATGACACCTCCTGCAATATGGACATTCTGAAAGTATAATGCTAAAATGTTATGCTTTTGCTTCTTTCTGTCATTCTGGGAAAAGCTACTTTGCTGCAAGATGAAATATAATTTTCCAAAAGCTACATTTTCTAATTAAACTTTAAAAGTGGTGTTTGTTTTTCTGTGCCTATAATCTCTGAGAGGGAAAAATCTGCATAATGCATTGTGTGATTTTAGATATAAATAATCTTCCTCTTTTTTTGCCATGACATTATAAAATCAAAAGCACAGATTTTGTTTTATTATATCCCCAATAGATTAATTTTCTCAGGGAACAATGCATATTAAGGGCATACAAAATTAAACATAAGATGAGTTTAATTCACTGAACCTTTTAAAATATCAAATTATTTTATTTCCAACAATGATGAAAAGAAAAACAATATCATGATGTGATTCTATAATGGAAATGCTGTTTTAGTAAAGGTGATAATTCATAGGCAAGGGCACAGAAAGTTATGACAGGAGTTTTAGTAGTTGTATTGGATCTGCGTTGAAATTTGCAAACAAAGTGTTAAAAAGCTGAGAAAGAATAGCTTCAGAAAGAAATTATTGTGATTTTTGTCAGTTGTGACACTTTTAAAAATTAATAGGAAATCTTAATGGAAAGTAACTATTATGCTTAACATTTCACAGATGCCCAGTTTTCAGAAGAAGCTAAAATTCTCATTTAGGGTGAAATCTCATAAATGTTATTATAGAAGCAAGCCTGAAAAACCATTGGTGGCTAATAGCTAAAAATTAAATTACAACTGGTTGGGAATTTAAATTTTTCTTAGAAAATTAACTTCAAGAAGACCACAAGTAATTAAATCATAAGGGTATTTAAAAATCAAAAACTAAATTAAGTATATAGTGTTAAGACTAATAACTGATTCAGTCATTTTAAATGAATCCCTCCTACTTCTCTCCTAGTCTTGAGTATTGCAGCCTCCATTTATTTTGGGTTAAGACAGTATATTTCCTCATTATTTCTTCACTCTTTTAAAATAACCAGTAGATCAAAAATGATGGAAAAGTGTAGTTTAGAATGTGGACCCTGATTCACCTCAGAGAGAAGCAATCAATAAGCAGGTAAACTTGCGTACTTCATATATTCTATCTGTGCTTAGATTTCGAGCTTGAATATTGTTTTCATTCACAGTTTCAATCACAAAAGGGTAGGCTTTTTAAGATGATTAAAGTTGTGAGTCAATACTTTAAAATAACATTCACTAAAATAACTTGTTTTAATTTTTTAGAAATTTTGGGACCAAGGACTGTGCTTCTCAAACTCTTTTCTGCATATTTTGAAAAGTCCTTCCTCCTAATAGATGAGCACAATTAAATTTACTGTCTACTGTCCAAGAATGATGTAATGGAAGCAGAGTGATGCTAAACATAAAGAAGGTCCATTTTAAGCCTCAAACCTTCCAATGATGATGTCATCTAAATGCTATATGTTAACACTGTCACAAAGCCATATTCAACAAATTAGCTCTGAATTAGGAGAATCAGGAAAACAGTACTGTATTTTTACAAAATTGAAAGCTCTTTGTATGCAATAAGAAATAGTATATTGAGGGAATTTCTAGTATAGCTTGAAGCATGTAAAATATAAATATATCATTCAATTTTTATCATTTTAATATTTGTGTCTGTAGAAAATTAATACATTGTGTAAAGTGGTTCAACTTTTAAAAATATTTTGAACCAGGGTTCAAATTGTATAGAAAATCACAGCTGCATCTCTTTCAGTTTCTTTTAGTGATTACCATTTTGTCATAGATGAATGCATTTTTAAAACCTTAGTTGTTAGTTTTCTTTTTTAATTGCACTTATCATATATTGAGTATTATCAATTATATTTGATATGTTTACTCAGTTCAGATGTGTACAGTTAATTTTTGTTTTTCAAAATACCAAAATGTTCAAAAGAAAGAAAACATGTTTCATCGTACAGCATTCAAGAGAGACCAAATTTTATTTTACTCTAAATTGTATACATTTCTTTTTCTATACTTACTTACATTTGTACATACATTCACACAATATTTCCTTTTTGTTTGCTTTGCTTTATTTTTTCAACTAATTTTATTGGTACATTTTAGATATATGTGATGTTCATATTTACCATAGGAAATTTGTACCTGTACATAATATGTCTTGATTCTTCTTTTTCTCCCATTTTCCTCCACTCCCCTCAAACCTTCTTTACCTCCTTATTTACAAAAGCTTGTTTCCATTTTTCATTTTTTTCTATTTTTCATTCTTTCTTTTCTTTCTATGCTCTCCCTAGTTCCCCTTCCCATCTAATATTTTCTTCCTATTTCACAATATTTATCATACATTTTGGGTTTTATTTCCACTTTCAATTTCTCACACCAGAGAAACAATGTGATATTTTCACAAGTGTGTCAATATATTTCATTCAACAATATTGTCTCAAGGTGTATCCATTTACCTAGAAATTTCTCAAGTTTATTCTTCTTTATGGTAGAGTATTATTCCAGTATATATGTTTTTAAAAATCACACCTTTTCCACTCATTGGTTGATGGTCATTTGGGCTGTTTCCAAGATCTGGCTATTACAAACTGTACCACTATAAACATTGTGTGCATGTAGCACTGTGATATTATGCTTTTAATTCTTTTGGTAAGATTCCAAAAAGGGGGAAAGTTGGGTCAAAGGAATCTTTAGTTTTAGTTTTCTGAGGAATCTCCATGCTGATCTCCACAGTGGATGCACCAGTACTCCCACCAACAGTGAAGAAGGGTTCCTTCTTCTTTTGTTATTGTTTCATTTATTATTACTTCATTTCTTGATAATAGCCATACTTTCTGGAGTGAGATGGAATCTCATCATTGTTATACTTTGCATCTCTTGAATGAACAGTGATTTTGAGTATTTTTTCATATATTTGTTTGCTATTTGTATCTCTTCTTCTGACAAATGTCTATTCATTTCAGATGCCCATTTTTGGGCTTGCTCTTTAAATTTTTTAGGAGTTGTCTAATTGTTTTCAATTCTTTATATAGTCTAGATATTAGTCCTTTCTCGAAGAACAATTGGGTTATATCTTCATTCTGCTCATGATTTCTTTTGCTGTGAAAATGCTTTTTGATAAAATGAGATCCCATTCGTTGATTCTTTGTATTATTTCCCATGCAAACTGAGTTTTATCTATAAAGTTTTTCTTACACCTATGTCTTCAAATTATACTACAAAGCTATTGTGTTAAAAACAGTATGGCACTGGGGAAAAAAACAGATTTGAGGATCAGTGGAACAGATTGGAAGATGCAGAAACAACTCCAAACACACTCAACTGCCTTATCTTGGACAAAGGAGCAAAATATGTTCCCTAGAAGAAGGGCAGATTCTTTCATAAATAGTGCTGGAAAAATTGACTTTCCACACGATAAAGGTCAAAACTGGACCCATGTCTCACCATGAATGAAACTATAATTGAAACTGTTCCAAGATCTAAATATTGAAACAGAAACTCTAAATTTGCTGGAACACATTTTCTTTAATGCTTTATTTCTCTCTTCCTCTCTTCTGTCCTTCCTTTCTGTTTTCATTCTTCCCTCTTTCTTTTTTCCTGCATGGCACTGGGGATTGAGCCCAGGGCTCCACACATGCCAGGCAAGTGATCTGCCCCTGAGCTGCACCCCTCCCATCCCTTTTCTGGTAGGTCTCTGTAGATTTCTCAGCCTGGATTCACATTTGCAGTATTTCTGTCTCAAACCCTCTTCTAGCTATAAATATGCATACCCCCCATACTTAACATTGTGTAAATTTTATTTTCTGTGTAATTACACTCTAGCATCACAGATAATTATGTAGGTTCTCAATATCTATCATGAAAATGTCAGGTACATTAGTTACAGGTCTTTTAAAATGAACAATATGAAAGTACCACCTATATTCTTGCTACTGACATATTTTTTAAATTTATTGTTTCACAAATCAGTCCTTGTGAACTTCAACCTACCTATATGCTGATTTACTTCATTTATAGAATACATTACAGAGATCAGTACATTTCCCCTTAAATTTTTAATGTAGATATTATTTCCTAGAGTTAATATTTACTGATTTTACTTCTAAATTAAAATTTACATCTAAAGAAATATGATGACTTTAAATGTACTAAAACATTAAAATGATAACATTAAATCTTTTCATATGTTTCATTTGTTCCTCTTTTAATTTTTAATTTGTCACATAAATAAATACGTTGGATGAATTTTTTCCCTTGTGTGCTTTTGGGTTTGTTTCTCTTTTTCATTTTTTGTTTTGTTTTGTTTTTTGCCTTTTGAATCTTGCTAGAAATACCTGCAGAGTAAGATTAGTTTTCTGGTAGCTCTGAGCAAAAGTGGTCAGATGGAGAACAGCATCCTTCCAGTTTGCTTCAACAACAGTGGACAACAATCAGTAATTACTGTCAATAACCTGAAGTCATGAGCTGAAAAGATTGCAGAACAGGCAGACTGTTCATGAGTGCAATTCAAAAGCAGAACCAGTCCCAACAAATCTCTGTAAGTGAAGATCTGAATTCTACTGGTGCTCGCTGAGCGGGAGACTTTGAGTATTTAATGAGTGAGGAGTCTGGTCTTTCTGCTGTTTGTTAATGAAAAGTTTTAAAGTAAACCACGTGTAACTGACAAAGCAACAACAACAACAACGGCATTTAGGTTAAGGACAGATCTCTGAATAACATTCTGTATGACAGGTGTTTTTAACCTGATGTTCATAATAAAAATACTTGGGGAATTTTACTTCATAAAAGTTAGAGGAAACAAACCTGAGCCCCTGAACTAAAACATGACCTGCTATTATGACTGTACTCAACCTAGATTGCTATTGTGTTCACAAACATCATTGAAAACCACAAAAAATACAATTAAAATAAGTATATCTTGTTTAAAAGAGTTTTAATAATACTCATGAATAAAAGCTCTGGTGTTCACTGGATACACATATTAAAATCTCAGTTAAATTCAAATGCACAGAAAAGTACTTAACTGAAACTGATTCTCAGTGGGACACATGTTAAAATGTCCTCAGTTTAACCCATTCAACCTGCATTATTTTAATTTTAACATAGAATACATTCTCCAAGAAAATAAGGTTTTAAGAAATGTTAATGGACGTTATTATTAAAATAGTTTTCCCCAAGAAAACGTGGTAAGATGTTTAGGAAGAAAAGTTACATTTTTTGTTAGCCAATGATAAGACATAAATGTACAGAATTGCTGTTCTAGTTGCCCAATCAGTGTCACTTACTTCCAAATTTAAGATCCAGAGTTGGCAGTGCTGAATGCTTTTGTTATCCTCAATGTACAAAGTAACCTCTCCTTCCCTTGCAATTATACTGAGATTTCTGCGTCTTTAAATTGCCTTCTTGTGTCCCTGTTCTGTTCTTGTGTGAAGGTTCTAAAGCAGAAAGTGTGCAGAATTCCTAAATCTCTAATGTTGCTTCTGTTATCTTTGTACTTAAAATGCACGTTTTATACTCTTCAAATGGAGATAGCACACAGACAGATGCAAGGGGAAGTTCTTTAGTGTCCACATCAAATGTATCCGGAGTTTTGACCCCAGTTATCATCATCCTGGATTCTATCAAATCCATTCTTTGCCAACCCTGACATTTTTTCCATTTGAAAAACAAAACAAAAGAAAGCTTCTGCTTTGCTGGTAGTGTTCATTTGATTTTATAGAAACATCCTCTTTGAGGCTGAAGAAACCTGACTGGCCTTCAATCTGGAAATAAAGTAACTGGGTTTTTTGGGGTATTTCTAAACAGAACTTGTCTCTAATCCCAATGTAACAAAAATGAATACTGTGATTTAGCAATCTTTTGCATGATAAATTTCAAAGCAGGGAACAGCAAAAAGCAGAACACCATGTTCCACACAGAAATAGTGTGTTGGGCTGGAGTTTAGCTCAGTGGTTCTGCTGCCTGCCTGGCAAGCACAAGGTCCTGAGTTTGATCCCGGTACCAAAAACAAACAAACAGAAACAGCATGTTTCACTCTAGGTCTCCCTGCCATCCCAGCTCTTGTGGAGCCACAACCTTTGCATAGAAGAAGAAAGTTCTGTCTCCCTCTCATTGCTGGTAGAAGTGCTGTTTTCTTGGATCTGACATTCTGGCATTAAAAAAATTTACCATATTTGCAAATGGAAATACTAACACTGAAAACAGAGTACCATACATAGAATTAGGTCTTCTGGTTCGAAAGACTACCAATATGCTAAAGTGATGAAAACTAATAACAAAAGTGAGGTATTTCAAGGCAGACTTTGGGAGTAAGTTTAGGACTGCTATCTGCCAGTTATCCTTAGTAAAGGCTGCAGCTACAAATAATACATTCTCAGGGCGAAATGGGAATGTGTTAATGCTTATGAGCAGCCTCTTACTCTGCCTTTATCATTTTCATTATCTGAATACAACACAATCTGCCAAGACAACATATCAGAACAGCAGATGTAGTAGTCATAATGGCCATACCTCCAAACTTGAAATACAGATTTAATGCAATCCAAACAAAAATACCAACAGCATTCTTCTCAGAGCTGAAGAAAACAATCCTAAAATTCATTTGCAATCTACCAGAGGAGACCCAGAATAACAAAAACATTCTGGGCAGCAAGAGCAAGGCCTGAGACATCATAATCCAGAATTTGAAGGTTCATTGCAAAGCTGCAGTGTTAAAAGCACCATGTCAATGGCACAAAATAGGTGTGTGATGAGTGAAACAGAATAGAGAAGCAGAAAAAACTCCAAGCACATTCACCATTTGATCTTTGACAAAGGGCAAAAGACCATACACTATAGGAAAGACAGTCCCTTTAACAAGTGGGGTAGAAAAACAGACTGTTCATGTGCAGAAGATTGAATCTAGACACGTCTCTCACCATATTGTAAACTAAAATGAAAATGGATCAAAGAACTTAATATTGAAGGAGAACACTTAACTTGCCAAAAGATAAAATAGGTAAAACTCTTGAAGACATAGGCAGAGGCAAGGACTTTCTAAACAGAACCCAGTTGCCTAGGAAACAGTACCAAGAATCTACAAATGAAGTGATTTCAAATTTAAAAGATTCTGCACAGTAGAAGAAACCACAAACAGTGTGGGAGAAAATAAAACTACCTGCAGAATAGGATACACAATTTTGCAGCTATTCCTTAAATAATAGAAAATAATGAACTCCAAAAATTAGATCGCCCTAAAGAAAAGACTCAGTCAGAAACTGGACAACTGAAATGAATAGACACCTCACAGAAGTACAAATGGCCGATAAATTGATGAAGAGGTACTTGACATTACTGACCACTGAAGAAATGAAAATTAAAATAATGCTAGAATTCCATCTTATCCCAGAGAGAATGACCACCACAAATAAATCAAATAATAGCAAATGCTCAAAAGGCTGTGGGGCAAAAAAAATACTTCTACAATGTTGGTGGGAATATAAACTACTATAATTGCTATGGAGAACCAGTTCTGAGATTCTTAAGAAAACTAAAACTACACATTCTATTTGACCCAGCTGTTCCCCTTTTAGGTGTTAAAGAAAGAGTTAAAGACATCATATTACAGTACTGCATGCATGCCCATGTTTATAACAGCACATTGCATAGTAGTTAAATGTTAGACTTGGCCTTTATACCTACCAACAGAGGGACAAAGAAAGTGTGATATTTCCACATAACAGAGGACCATTCTGCCATAAAGATGATTAAACTAAGGCATTTGTGGGTAAATTGATGCACCTTTGAGACCATAATGTTCAAAGAAATAAATCAGATGCATAAACGTAAGTATAGTGTGATTTCTCTTATATGACAAACACAAAATGTAAGTAAGTAGCAAAATAGCAGATAAGTGATGGGAATTAGGGAAATAGTTCTTTCTCAAATGGGAAGAGGATCAAGAGATGGAGAGAGGGGAAAGGGAGAAGAGAAAGGAATGAAAACATGATTGAGGCGCCAACTCCACACAGTAATAAGAACTCAAAGAAGGAAGGGAGGGAGGCAGGAAGGAAGGAAGGAAAAGGGGAAGAGCTCAAAGGGAAGAGGAGGGGAGGGAAGTGAAAGAGAAAGAGTTGTTCTGGTGGAAAGAAAGGCAGATTATTCTTGGCAGTCCAGGGACCGCAGGAAACTCAGGTTAGCATCTCAGAGGGGCTTCTTTGTCCCTTCCTGCAGCAGGACACGTACTTGTGCACACCTTTCTGCTCACTCAAGTCAGACTTCCCTTGGGCACAGGACGTGGGCTGACTGTTGACTGCATACCTCTGGACTGTGTGTTTTACAGAGAGATTTAACATTTTTTTAGTTTGTATAAACAACCACATAAAAATAAATGACACAGAGATCAACATTTTGGAATACTTTTGAGGTTTATTTATGTATTCTTGTCTCTCTGCCTTCTAACCAGCACATTATAGAAATTCAATAAACATTTGTTGAATAAATCAGTGATTTTCTATAGCATATGGGGTTTCATGCATATGAGGAATAATATGAATTTTTCAGCCAATTAATTATTTGTAAAGACAACTGTCTTTACACACATGAGAAAAGCACATGTTTATATTAGATTTTAAGTAAAGCATGCGTTTTGCATGTTTTACCAGAGTTATGTTAATTTGTAACTTTACACAATTGTTATACAAAATAAATTCTCGGAAAATGATTAACGATGAAAACATTTCCAAATTTTAGAAATATTTCTATGTTATACATCAGTGGAAATATTTTACTATAAATGCTGTCATATCAGTGACAACCTACTTAATTTCACATTTTAGTAGAGACGGAAAAAGTGAAGCACTGACAAGTTTTTAAGATCCTTGAATTTCCTAAAGAAAGATTTAATTATATCCTTTAAAAATATATCTTCAATTTGATACCAAAATTATGTACCCACAGAGCTAAAGAGCAATGAAAGTTTAGGCGTTCAGATGTTTTTGTCATGTTTTATTACGTAGGCTGGAAAAGCAAACCTATTGTTATGTTCCTCATATCAACACTACACGTCCCACTATGAAACAAAATGCAACAAATGAACAGGCATTTGTGTTTACTTAGCTGGATTTTTGTAATTAATGATATGTTTTGTTATTTCTATATTAGAAGGCTTAAAAGTGCCACTGTGCCCCACGCTACTGTTCTCAAACTTGAGATGTTTTTACTAATTGGTCAAGAAAGTTAAAAATCTCACACTTGACATTTAACCACATGTTTGCTTGTTTAAGCCAGCTGCAGTAGTTCACAGAAGATTAACAGCCAGTTCTACTTTTACTTCATAAGGAGATGTAATTTAAGATATCATCCCATCTTTGATTTCGGGTATTTGATAGAATCACAGTGAAAAAAGCATCCATCAAATGCATTGACTGGGACTGTTTCTTATTATCTGAAATGTTATTAGCAAGGATCACAGAAAGTTGCAAAGAATAAATTGTTCTTTTATTGGTACTCCTGACTCTTGGAAAAAGCACGTAATTAACTGTAGTCATGGAAATTCAGAGCATTTTGTGAAGACTGATAACAGAATTTTATGTGTTGTTTCATGATGCTGATCTCATGTTTTCCTTGTAAAGATTCTTAGGATTGTCCATATTGCTATTGTTATAAGTTTTGCCAAATTAAAAAAGAAATGGTTCAATTCAACTAGGTGCAGTTGTGTAAACCCTATAGTCCCAAAACTCCAGATGCTGAGGCAGAAGGATTACTGCAAGTTCTAGGTCAGCCTGGGCTGTGCAGTGAGTTCAAGACCAGCCTGGACTGCATAGCAAAACTCTATCACAGAAGCCAACAACAACAAAAAGTAAAAAAAAGAAATAGGTTCAATAGGGCAACTATGAAATGAAAAATATTGCAAGTTGATCTTAATGAATTGAATCAATATATTTAGGCTATGCTTTAAAATAACAAGAATAAAATTATTTCCACTGAATTTTATAAATGCCAATATGTAAGCTACATAATTTTAACTTATGTGTGAATCTACATTTCTGAATTACTTAATTTCAATAAGGATAAACAAATGATATTTGCATTGGTTTTTATTCTATCATTATCTAAGTGATAATATTTTTAAAAGAAATCACAAATTCACATCTGCCAATTCACATGAAAACTAAGTGATAAAAGTTGGACTAAATTTTGACATCATTATTTTATTTGTAAAATGAATATGATGAATTACAGAGAGAGAGAGAATAGGCATTCTATAGACGAGTCCATGAGGGTGCAGCTAGCATTTCTATAAAATTACCAGATTTGTTCTGTTTATTATGATTTCTTTACATATCCTTATCAAAGTCATATTTCAGGAACAAACCTCATGCACTGGTATAATGATTGATGCTAACAAAATTTATTTTTCTTTTATGAATTCGAAGTGCAGTATTTTTCACTGGTAGAAGTATGGTGCCTCCTTTCTCTTGAGGATGGTAATTTGACTCTCCCGCAAGGCATAAATTCTCACAACATTCACATACACAAAGGACTAATGTGTTTTTCCCACTTGCACTTTCCAGAATATGCACTGTGCTGTTTATTGTATGTCTTTCATCTCCTTGGAAACAGGAGAGGTGAGATGATACAGAAAAGTTACCAAAATATTTTAAAATGATGTTTCAGGAAACACAATAGCTGACATTTAATTCAGGGCTGTAGAGAAAGACAAGCAGCATCTTTACCCACAAACTGTGGTTGATACATTAGAGTAGTAATAATGAGCAGAAGTTTTCTGCCCAGAGTCCAGAGCCTGGTGTATAGATTCTCCTGCAGGGTGACCTGAGCCACTGCGATGATCAGCCAGATTCATTCACTTGACAGTGCAACAGATCTGGGGGAGAATAGTATGTTGACACTTTTCTTTTGAATCCAGAGTCAAAAATTTAACGAAGACAAAGTGATAGATCAGGAATTTCTTGTACAAAGGACTAAACCAGCGAAATTAAAATGAGAGCACAGCCAGACCCTGCGGGAGAAGCTGAAGGGAAGACAGGATCTCACAGTAACTACGCACTTTCTCCTGAGGACACAACACACACTCAGCAGACAGGAGCAGCATGAGTCTCGGGGTACCGCTGGGAACTAAAGGGAGCCGGGGACATGGAACTCAAAGGTCTTGGGGATTTTCATGTTTGATTTTGTTTTCTCCACTACCAGGGGACATTATGACACTTTAGTACCCTTTGCAACCTCATGAGTGAGGCACTATCTAAGGGAACAAGCAGAAGAAAAGAAAGTGCATCTGAGAGACTGACACTTTAACCAGGAAACACTGAACATATAGGATTGCACTTTTACATGAATAGCTAACCTGTTTTTAATGGGAAAAATGAATAAGATCTTACAAATTTATTTGATTATTTTTAAATTGTAATTATTGGTACATGTTTGTAGTACATAATTATTAAAAGCCTCACGGGAGCTGGTACATGTACATAGTACACTTTAATTATTTTTTCAACCATCTCTATAAACTGCCCCCTCCCTCCATCTCCTGAGAACTTACAAGTTTAACAGAAACATAAAACATGTATTTCTGAGACTTAAGTAGTAAAATAAGATGATTGTTTTTAAACCTGCTCTCAAACAGGAAAAGTTTGGATCACTACATCTCCAGACAAACCAAGCAAAAAATAGGGACTAGCTACAAGTTAGAGAACTAAGAGGTACAGCCAACAGAAGAGGCTTGACTCGACTGTCAAGGGCAGGCAGGATGGAGAATAAAACACCAACTGGCCTTCTGGATCAGCAAACAGAGAAAACGAGTGCTGACACTCAAAGACAAGAAACAAACAAAGGGAGACATCCACCCCCTGGGTTAATGCGTTCCCAAGTGGAGAACTCAGAAATACGTATCATGCAATGTGTCTTAGTTGCCTCCCTCCTTACTGGGAACACACGCCACACTCAACAGCCACAAATTAAAGAAGTAGAAGTTTATTTTGGTTCACAGTTTCTAGAGGCCGTGGGCCACAGTCTGCTGGCTGCAAGGCAGGGCAACAAGGCCATGGCCGGTGCAGGGGCATGGGGAGCTGCTCATGGTACAGCAGATGGGAACTAGAGGAGAATTCAAAGGACATCCCATTCCAGGCCATTCCACAGGGACCAGCCTGGTCGGGACAGACCTTGACTCTGAACAGCAAGTCAGTCAGACTGTCCTCATCAACCGATCACCTTTCAATGGTCCTGCCTATGAACACGCGAGGATTTGGCGGACATTTTAGAACCCAATCATAACACTACTGGTGATCTCCTTTGTATCTGTGTGAAAATAAGGCACAAAAGATAAATAATTTACCCAAGGCCACAGAGTTAGTAAATGCACTGGCTGAAATTTAAGCTATGTATTTTGGCTGCAGATACTATTCCCTAAAACACCATTTCTGCCACTCCAGCTGTTCATCCCATTAACAGTGACTTGGGGAATCCTATTCTTTCCTTCAGTATAGAACAGAAACTGTGATTGCGCAAAGGCACTGAGCAATGACTAAGATAAGATTCAAAATGTCTTTGGACTTGACACATATGTACCTTAAATAATAATTAAAACAGGATATGTATCTGAGGCAATTTATCTTTTCTTCATGATAAGAGCATTCAAAACTTATCTTCTAGGTGTCTTGGGTGATACATTGTTTCAGGGTTTATTATATTCACTTCACCACAATTACCAATTTTTTTCTTACCCACTTGTAGCTTTAACCCCATTACATATGCAACTATTATGCATCAACAAAATACTTTTGACACTTTAGGGTTGTGAAATCTGTGCTTCATTTCCCTCCAGAGGCAGCTGTACTTCACTTGATTTTGCTGAGTTAATGGACCTCTGACCACAATATCTCTCATGGGTTCAACTAAAGGCATGATTTTGCAGATTATTCAGGTTTTAAGAGTTTTTTTTTTCTTCACCCAGAGTGCTTATCTTTTCATTTTCCTACATCCTAACCATAAGCTGCAAGTCCTTTCACACCATATTTTGACATTGATATAATTATATAACACTTAATAACATCAAATTTAATACTATTCAAACATGAGTTTGACTAGCTCACACCCTAATATATTCTATGGCACTTTGGTGTTCAAATAATCACTCAGATTTTCTCCCATGTTCAGAATTGGTTGAACAGCAAACATGATATACATTCTACTTATTTTCTTGGAGTTTGAAATAGTTCCATTTTAATATGGAAATGTTTGAAATGTCACAATAGTCAAAACGCATATAGACTATTTTAATAGGGTCACATACTCAGTTCTACTTATTAATGATATTTATAGTAACAGCTTTTATGAAAACAACTATCCTTTGGAGCAAGACTAGAATGGAGAATGATGCATGCATGTAGCTCATACTTTGTAACTAACATGGGAGGGTGTGGAGTCACCTGCTCATCAGTGATAGGCTAGTAATAGCTTGTCCTATCAGATACTGAGTTGAGAGCCTGGATAATACTTGGAGTAGCTGGAGGTGACTTCTACCCTCTGTCAGTTACCTATGAATCTTTCAGTTTTTATACTGAAAAGTGTTTCCAATTTACTGATCCATGGAACATTGCTCTGTTCAAGGGTAATGGTTTAGCTTTTGTAATACATCTCAATACTTAAATAATGGAAGGAAATGCTATTTTTCATCTCCCTCTTAGACATTAATTCTGTGTTTTAGTTACTTAAAACTCAAGGGAGCTCTATAATTGTCAAGCCTATCTAACCATCATTTTTTAATCACACTTATTTGAGCATAAATTCGTTTTTTCACAAAACTACACCTATTTGTGTTTTATAAGGTAACTCTCAGTTTGAGATACACTGCACTCTGACAAAATACTCACATGTGTGATCGCATTTTGACATATGAGTCCGTTGAGAATGTGCATCAGATTTCAGCTGTGTCAGTTCTGTAGCTGCTCTGTTGTGAGCTGAGACTCACTGTTCTAATGATCTTCTTGAAGGACCGTCATTTCCCTAATTAATGACTGTGTCCTTTCAGAGCTACTGAAATAAAAATTCTATCATCCCACAAAATAGTGGGTAGTTAACGATGCTCTCTCATCCACATCAATTTTTAATTCTAAAGCAATTTTAATGACTAGTTCTAGTTTCACAATTAAAAAGCAAGAAAATGCTGTACATTTTGTACTCTTAAAAACCACCTGACATATTTAGCATTCTTCGGAATTATCAAGCATCTTTAAAAAAGTCTTCCTGTTATTTAATCTAGAATATGCTGTGAAGAATTGGCCTTGGAAGAGAAATGTCACTGAAAATGAAGACTTGTACTATAATTTATATTGTCTGGTCCTTGGTTTAATTTTGAGGTACGTACTGGTCACCACTTTTGTAATTGGAGGACGTGGAACATTTACACACAAAAATCAGTTATTTATTTCCAAATATTGATTAAAACAGCTTTGGTTCTTCTTTGGTTCTAGTGTATTAATTTCCATCTATTTGAAGTTTATAGTGAGAGTCCCAAAAGAATTTTTCTGCATGTGACATAACAAAGATATTAATTATCATTTATATAAGGATCTTTTCTTACTTTATAGCTTCTGATGTAGTTCAGTTATGGTTCTCTAGCTTAACGTTCCTCAGGCGTTGGAGTCTCATGGATTAACTGGAGCTAATTCACTCAAACTCAATAGCAGGACTGATTTATGGCAGGCTTCAAAGGGTGCTCTTCCAAACCCATATGGATGTAGATGCAAGTCATGTGTTACCAGCTTTGGTGAAAGACATCAGTTCCTCCCCAGAAAGCCTCTCACTTCAGCGCACTGCTTTCAACCTGGTCGCTTCCCTCTGAAGGAAGAGGTTATTAACAGAGATGGAGAGACTGAGACTGGAAGTGAAGCCACAGTGTTTTTATAACCTACTCTCACTGCAACTAATATACTTCATTCTCTAAATGCAGGTATCTCAATCCAGCCTAGACTCAAGGGGACAGGAGTACTCAAAAGTAAGGATACAGAGGCAGAGTTCATAGCTGCACACCTTAGAAGCTGCTTACAATATATATAATCCTTTTATATTAGGTGAAGAGAAAGCTGTATTTTTCCTAAACTAATATTTTTTCTTTATCACATTTTTCCCGGTACATGAACTGTTATATTACTAAATTTATATTTGTTTTCAGAACTTCAAACAAAGAGACATTAAATCAAGAACAAATAAATTTTTAAAAAGTATCTATAATTAAAATACAGTGACACTATAAAATTCAAAATATAGATATACAAATTCAATTCAGTTTGGTAAATAGTGATCAGTTTTAAGAAATAGGTGATGTGATCAGAAAATGTGGTGAAAGCATCCTTTAAAAATATATTACACTAAGACCTCACAAAGTACCCCCACCTCCTCCTACCATGCTCATCCCGTTGTTCTTACCACTGTCTAGACCGGTCTAGAGTCCTCTGACAGGAGTGTTTGTGGCTGTGCTGTCACGGCTGCCTTGATTGCTTGAATGAACTCAAAACGCTTATCTTTCATGATCCAATTGGCTCAGAGGAAGATCCAGAATTGCATCGTTCTTGATCTGGTGAATAAGGCGCATGACGACACACTTACATATTTTTACAAGCCTGTCTTGCCATTGGATCCCGAAGACACCACCAAAAAAGAACTTTCAGAACCGCTCCAGAAAGTTAAAAAATGATAAACTGGTCCTAAACTAGATGGGATTCAGAGAAATGTTCCACACAAAACGGATAATTTCAGCTTAGATCTGAAGAATAAGCACAAAACCAGGCAAAAAGAAATTCATTATATTCTCACATACATGAGATGCATATTCAGTTCCATTTTTCTAGGATACATTTTTTCCCTGAATTGCTTTTACCTGGTTACACTCAACATCAGAGGGGAAGTGTGGGAGAACATACAGAGCATGTTCTCGAATGCAATGTTATAATCTTTTCTTTATTTTATGCTTTAAAAATTCCAACATATCATTCATTTTGTTATGTTTTGACTTCAGCCATATGATGCTAAAATTTTCTAACAGGATGTATTTGATGATTTCAGAAATTATTGAATTTGTAAGTAACACAAAGTAATAAGCCCCAAACTGAAGTTACAAACAGGTTATTATCACACAAGGAAAATTGTAATTCCTAGATTAGAACACCGATGATGAAGGAATGGGGAAGCACTTTCTTATTAAAAAGTGTTTTTCTTTCTATTGATATATTAGAAAAATTATATCACATAGTATAAGATTGAATTTAAAGTTATTAGAGGGATACAGTACACTTCAGTTTCCTAAGTATTAAAATAATTATAAATTTCAGAATATAATAATAATACATCAATAAATGTACATATGCATGAGAGAAAATGTGGCATAATTTTCTTCTGAAATCAGGCAAATTTACCCAACTCACTGGTGCATTCCTGTAATCCCAGCACTCAGAAGGCTGAGGAAGGAGAATCTGGAGTTCAAGGACAGCCTGGGCTACGTAGCAAGACCTTGTCTCAAACAAGGAAACAAAAAATCCGGCAAGTGCTTGATTCATAAGTCTATATTAAGGTATTTAAATAAAGTAAATTAAGGAGATGTCTAAACCCCCCCAAAAAAAATAAAGAGTAAAATACTCTTGTTTTGGGCCAATGCCTCAACTTCATGTTTCAGTACTGAAGACAAGCTATTTTCATTAAAGTGGAAGAGAACTCACAGCCCACCGAAGGCCCCACTCCAAACTTTCCTACTGTAGACCATCCTAAAGAGCCACCAAGGAGTACAGCTCCCCAAAACAGAACAATCATCAAGTAATAGCTTTGCAGCATTGCACTGAATTCTAATTAAATATTGATTTTCCTTCTAGAAGAATATTTTAGTAAAATGAAAATTCATATGAAGTTGTTATTAAATCCTGGATGTGAAGTACCAAATAAAAATAAGCTTTTATTCTAGCTCTTGAAAGAATAGCAAGCCTCCCACATTGTTTAGTATTATTAAAATCTCTCTTCAGTAAAATTTTTTCTAGGTACAATTCATTCATCACTGTTACATATAATACACAACCACGTGAATGTAGCTTCATATGCAAGATGACTTTAATATGCTGAAAGGATATTTGGAATTGGCCTCTCATTATAAGAAAGGATTTTGTAATATTTCTGTCTCAAAGTGTACATTAACACCTGGCAGTGAGATAGCAATACTGAATTGCATTGTATTAGTTCTCATCTTCTCTATTTAACACTATTTTTATATCCCTGTCTCTTTTTCACATGAGGAATTTATTTGCTTATTATATCAATATTTTAATGTAAATTATTATTTTTTCATTAAAAATATTAATTTGTTTTATGAAATGTTTATCCTCAATTGTGGATCATGGCAACCAGTCCTAAATTGTCTCAGCCAGCTACCCATCAAAGTGATTCATCTGTTCATTCATTCAAAATATAATATTGGTGCATTGTCACAAATAAAAATAAAATAATAATCATTTAAATGAGCCCCACCTTAGTAAATACTGAAGATGATAGGACGTAATAATTTATTTGTTGGTAGATTTATATCTCCTGAACCATTTACTGTTCTTGAAGTTTTGAAATTCTCTTTTTTAAACTTTTATTGATGTATGTTAGCAGTATATAAGAATCACATTCATCATGGGTAGTCTGTACATGTAAATAAAACGTCTTCATTATACCTTTTATCTACTCCTTTCCCCTTCCTTCATCCTTCTCTCTTTCAGTTCCCCTAATATTTGCAAAGATCTGTCTCCCTGGTTTCTATTATCTTTTATTTATATTCTATTGTCTCTAATTGATTTATAGTTTGGGTTTCTCATATAAGAGAAATATGCAATATTCAAGCATGTGTGTCTGCTTTATTTCACTGAACATAATGGTCTCAAGGTGCATCCATTTTCCTACAAATGACTCAGTTTTATCATTTGTGTGGGAAACTAGTATAAAAGTCACATTTTCTCTGCCCATTCATCTGTTGATGGACAAACAGGAAACTTCCAAGATTTAGCTATGTGTGCTGTGCTGCTGTAAACATGGATGTGCATGGATCCCTGCAAATGATGTACTGAGCTCTTCGGGAGAAATATCTATGGAGGAATAGCTGCACTTAATGGAGTTCTGTTTTAGGAGCCTCCATACTGACAGACATAGACGTAATAAGAGTTTACAGTCCCACCAACAATGGAGTAGGGTTCCATTTTCCCCCTCAGCCTCACCAGCATTTGTTATTATTTGATTTCTTCATGAGAGCCATTCAATCTCAATGCTGTTTTAAATTTACATTTCTCTAATGGCCAGGCATGTTGAACATTTTTTCATTTGCTTATTAGCTATCTGTACTTCTTCATCTGAAAAATGGCCATTCATTTCAGTAGCGCATGTTGAATTGGTTTTTTACCTAGGGGGGTCTGATTTTTTTCAGTTCTTTATAGATGGTAACATTACTTTCCCATTCTGTAGGCTGTCTCCTCGCTCTCTAGGTTGTTCCATTTGTGGTGCCAAAGATTTGCAATTCGATATGATCCCATCCACGGTCTAATTGTGTTATTTCTCATGCAATCAGGTTTTTGATCAGAAAGTCATTGCCTACACATATATCTTTGATGGTTTTACCAATTTTTCTTCCAGAAAATTCTGTTTTAACATTAGATCTTTGATCTGTTCTGTTTTTAGTTTAGTAGGTGATGAGAAATAGGAGTCTAGATTCCATCTTCTGCATGTGGATACTGTTTTCCAAAAACCATTTGCTAAAGAGGCTGTCTTTCCTCCAGTGTGTGTTCCTGGCCCTTTGTCAAAGGTCATGTGGCTGAATTGCCTGACTTGCTTCTATTTTGTCCCACTGATCCACACGTCTGTTTTACTCCCAGTACCTTGCTGTTCTTAACACTATAACATTGTAATATAACTTGTTAAATCTGGGATTGCGATGCCTCTATCTTTGTCTGCTTCCCTGGGGTTGATTTTGTTATTCTGGCTCTTTTCTGATTCATATGAAATTTGTTAAGCTCTGTAAACAAGCCAGAAGAAGAATTTATAAATTCACTGGAAAAATCTTAAAACTTGACTTTTATTTGTTAAATTTTCTTATAGTTACTTTGATGATGTCTTAATATGTATATAATTCCAGGAATCTATGTAATAAGAGAAAGTATTTCCTTCAAATATAACTTCACAACTACTTTTCTGACAAAATATTAGTAAAACATGAAATATTTACAGAAAGCTTTTATATTTGGAAACTATCACCAATAAGAAATACAGTTCACTAAGGAGATTGAAATACATAAAGGAAGAAATAAGATGGTCTTTCTTTGTTACTAAATACAATTTTAATTGTAATATATTTTATTTTATCATTTCTAATAATGGCTGATATTTAGTAACTTAACTAATAAAATATGTTTATTAAAAGTTAATAGGTAAATGTAATTATTTTAAACATGAATAGTAAAATAATTTTATTTAATAAGAACATTCCTAAAGGTCCAAATAATAGGGTTTGCACAAATTAATTAAAAGAAGCATTAACAGAAAGTTGTCTATGTTTCACTCATTGTCCACTACACCTAACCCTGCAAGCTAGCAATTACTGTGTTTCAGCATTTTAGATCTACCAAGAATAACTCTGGACAACATTACATAATATACAACACACACACACACACACACACACACACACACACACACACAAATACAGATATTCCTAAAAGAAGTGGCTGTAGTGGCTACTATGGTGCGTTGTAAGTGAAATGGGTTTGAAGACAGCTTCAGGGAAACTGGTAACATTTTAATTTGTTTGGTTACAAATATATGTTGTTCAGGTTGTGAAAATCAAGCTGCACATTATGATATGTCTACTTTTCTTCATATAATATATACGAAACAAAAATCAAAACAAAATGAAAATAGACTTCCTTTTCTCTCTACTCCTTACTTCCTTTTCATTTTTCAAATCAATATTTTAAAATGTTATTTCCTGTCCAAGATCAAAGAAATCCACACTTGAACATAAAAACCAGCAAAGTTAATTATTTTGACAAGGTTCGGTGATATTGCTAACATTAAAATGGTTCCTTCTTGACAGCATATTTAGGAGGAAATAAAGAAGGTTTCTTTCAGCATAATTATTCAACAAAATTTAGAAGGCACTCTATTTTCATAGTAACAGAAACTCTCAAGTCTGCATTTTCTCCCATTTAAGCTTTCCCTTTGTGTCCTCCTCTGTTCTACTTGATCAGTCACAAGTAACTTAACTTCCTGTCCTCATCCACATGCAGTTCTTGTCCTCCTGTTGGAGACTAGAGCGCTGGCTCTGCACGCTGAGCTCTCCCTCTCCAGGGAGGCACTCCCATCGCTAATGTAACAGTAATACAATGTGACCTTAGTGCACCCTGAATTTAATACCAGAAGAACTGGACCACAACAAAGTTGCAATTAAATCTCACATCAATTTACAATCCTCTTGGTTAAGTCATTAATAACATACATTAATTCCTAATTATGTTAATAGAGATCCATTATGAGAATTTCATTTTTTAAAGAGTTAAGACAAAGTATGAAAATTATCTATTGCAATTGAATAGATTAAAATGTATTTCACTACAAGATTCATTAGATGATATTTGAATGCTTATAATTTGTAATACAATCTTACTATATTATTAGAGGTTCAGGCTTACCTTGGGATAAAAATGGTCTTAACGTCTATATAGGAGAGCCATGATGCTTGAAGTCTTAGATGGAAGGGTTTAATAATGTAGATTTATGGCCAGAGCATTAGTTATTTGCATATAAAATAGCAGTTTTATTTTCTTTTTTAAAAATTGAGTTTATTGGTACATTTTAGGTATACAGTACAGTTACATTCATCATTGGGATCTTGTACCTCTACATGACAGGTCTTGGTTCTCATTTCTTCCCCTTGCCCCTGCCCTCCCTGCACCCCCACTTCCTGTCCCCATTTACAATCACTTTATTTCCATCTTTTCATTTTCCACATTTTTTTCTTTTCTTTTATTACCCTTCTCCTTCCCATCCCACTTTCCCTACACCTTTAGCCCTTTTCTTCCCATTTCACATGGCAGTTATCTCATTAGGATCTTATGTATTATTACAGTTTATTCACACCAGAGAAACTATTCAGTGTTTACAAATGCGTGACTTATTTATTTCACTTAGGAGTATATCCTCAATATTCATCCATTTTCCTGTGAATGAATCTAATTTATCATTCTTTATGGCTGAGTAATATTCCATTTATAGAAAAACCACATCTTCTTTACCCAGTCTCCAACTGATGGGCAAATAGGCTGTTTCTAAGTTTTAGCTATTACAAACTGTGCCGCTATAATCATGGATACACATATATCACTGTGATATGACTCTTCTAATTCTTTTGGAAAGATACCCAGCAGAGGGATGGCTCGGTATTCACTTGGAACCATAAGAGACCTAGAATAGCAAAAGCCATCCTAGGCAACAGAGACATGGTTGTAGGTATACAAATTCCCAATTTGAAACTATACTACAAAGCCACTGTGATAGAAACAGCATGGTACTGGCAAAGAAACAGATCTGAGGATCAGGGGAACAGATTGGAAAACACAAAAACAAATTCAGATGTACTCAGCTACCTCATGTTTGACAAAGGATCTGACCATCCTCAGTGGAGGAAAGATAGCCTCTTTAATAAATGGTGTTGGAAAAACTGGACCTCAACCTGCCAAAGATTAAAACTAGACCCTTATCTCTCACCATGCACTAAATTAAAATCCAAGTGGATTAAAGATCTAAATATGAAAACAGAAACACTAAACTCGCTGGAAGATAAATTAGGCAGAACTCTTGAAGACATTGCCATAGGAAAAGATTTTAGGAACAAATCCTCAGCAGCATGAGAACTAGCAGAGAGAATCAACAACTGGGATTTCATCTTATTAAAAATCTTCTACACTGAAAAAGAAATCATCAACAGAACTAAGAGACAACCTACAAGGTGGGAAAAAAAAATTTACCAGCTGCTCCTCAGACAAAGGACTATTTTCTAGATTATATAAAGGACTGAAAACAATCAGCCCCCCAAATAGAAAGGCCCAATTCAAAAATGGGCATCTGAAATGAACATTTCTCAGACAAAGAAGTAAAAGCAGCAAGTAAATATATGAAAAAAAGGTTCCACATCCCTGGTCATTCAAGAGATGCAGAGAAAACAACACTGAGATTCCACCTCACCCCACAAAGAATGCTGCTATCAAGAAATCACACAATTAACAAATCTGGCGGGGTTGTGGGGAGAAAGGAATCCTTATCTATTGTTGGTGAGAGTGCAGACTGGTGCAACCACTGTGGAAATCAATACGGAGATACTGAAGGTTTATTTTCTATGATAGAATTGAGATTAACTTTCTGTCGAAGTATGTGTGGCACTATCTTGGATTAATCAGATCTCACTGGTTTAACTGTTGTGCTAAATCCTGAGCTGATTTGGATGTTGAATTATCCTAAATGTCTCCTAATATTATCAGTCAGGGTCCCCATATGCCCTAAATATCATTTTTTTTTGTGGTATCAGAGATTGAGTCCACAGCCTACACAACGGATCTACTTCCCTATGACCCCCTTTTGATAATTAACACCTGTTTATACTTTCGACAGGGCTCTTACTAAGTCATTAAATTACCAGGCTCCACTTAGGGTCCTCCGACCTCAGCTGCCCAGTGTGCAGGACAGATTTCTAAGAGGTGGGGCTGAGCAGGGGTCCTTGGGTCCTGGAAGAACACTTTCAAGGGCCAGCTCCCCTCCGCAGTGCCCCTGTGTTCCTGGCTCCCCAGTCTTCTTTGCAGTCCGCCTTCTCTGCCAAGGACCCCAGCCCGGGTCACCCAATCTTGGGCTGGACCTTCTGCAGCCACGAGAAAGCTTTTCTATTTACAAAGTCGATTGTGCCAACTATTTCATGGTAGAATGTAAAGTTGGCTAACACACTATCATCCCGAGAGCATCACGAGGCGAGGCAGGGCTGGGGCACCCGGAAGGATTCAAACAGAGCTGTGCGAGCCTATTTACAAATGCTGCTTTGCCCAGTGCTGTGTAGTCCATTTCTAACTTCTGTACAAGTAGAGTTTCGGTTCCTATAAAAATTGTCATTACAACACTATTTCACATTGATTATTATAAATCTGGTTATAACTCATTTTCTGTAAACCCCATTGACCTCTGAATAGGTTGCTCACAGACTCTATGAGTTTTGTTTAGTAAGTGCTAGCTCAGCTGTATTTTAAGCAACTTCATTGATCATAGCCATAGTATTTATAGTTCTTTTCCTTCAAATCTAATTAACTTGTATTTCATGACAATCTTTTTCTCAAATAGAATATTAGTCTTACTAAATCCACCAGCATTTGTTGAATTAATTTTTATATTTATCTGTTGATTTTAGAGAAATCTGACACAGACCATGTCTTCCTGAGAATATAGATTTTATTGTGCCTGATTCTTGAGAATCGAACAAAATTTTGATAACCATATGTTATATATGTAGAATTAAATTGCTGAATTAATTATATCCTGAAATACTTAGTAAAAGATCGTGGTGATAGCTATACTTAATATTTATACGATTGTGTATAATAATCATCCTTTTAATTTTTTATAACAACTCCACTGAGTAAATTTTGCATTCTTTGGAAATGTGGAAGTTACAAAGAGCAGAAAATGAGAAATAGCCCCTCGTCCCTGCTCATCTCTCACCATGCGATTCTCTCCCGAGGTTATTTGGATTGATGCTCATCCTGCCTCACTGACACAGTGGAACCTGAGAGAGGCAGGAATGTCCTTTGAGAAAGGGCTGCCAGAGGGCAACTGTGGTTAAAGAGCTCAGAAGGGTGGGACCCTAACCTACAAGTATTGGTGGTCTTATCAAACGAGAAAGACAAATCTGTTTCTTGATCCATGAGCTCAAACAAACACAGGGCAAGACCATGTGAGGAGCCCAGGGGGCTCCAAGAACATGATCCTCTGCTAGCTGGAAAGACCGCTGTTCCCAGAGTCTGACCATGCTGTCTCCCTACCTCAGGTTCCAGCTTGGGGAATTGTGAGAAAGTACATTTATATTAGGTCACACAGGCGTGATCTTTTGTTATGGAAGTGCAAGCTGACTAAGACTCAAATACGATTTCAGGTTTTGAAATATCTTTGCACAGAAATATTAATCCATGCATTTTCTATAAAAATGCCAGGTTATTCTTTTCTCTTGTACCTGTTCCACAACTAAAATTACACTTTGGAAATCTTAAGGCTGCCTCATTCTTATTTCAAGTTCCTAGATCTTTCACATGTTATATTAAATCTCCTACTCGGGTTTTAGAATGGGCCTCTGTTTTTTCCTTAGTGTTTGTTTTGTTTAAGCAGAAAAAAAGGAAGAAATAAGATGAGGTATGTACGTGCAAAATGATAATGAACAGGGGCCGGGGATTTAGCTCAGCGGTTTGGTGGCCTGCCTCGCAAGCGCAAGGACCCGAGTTCAATCCCCGGTACCAAAAAAAAAAATGATAATGAACAGGGGCCGGGGATTTAGCTCAGCGGTTTGGTGGCCTGCCTCGCAAGCGCAAGGACCCGAGTTCAATCCCCGGTACCAAAAAAAAAAATGATAATGAACAAAAGTTCTCATCAGCCAAGGTTCAGTCTGTCACTAGGTCTCTACCACATCTGAAGGAAAAGGAGGCACCAAGACACCCCAGGAAGGCCGCATTCCGTGACTGGGCACAGGTGGGTTTCCAGTGACAGAGTATACAGTAGTGTATAGCAGTTTTCCGCAGCTTCGTGCAAGACTATTTATAGCAGGTACTTTTACCTGCATATCATGGACGTTCTTCAACAACAATGAAACAGAGCACACTAAAAGACAAAAAGCAAATTTGAGGGGCACGAAAAGAATCAAAACCAGTCTAATTTTGTAAGGATATCAAAATAATTAAATCACAAATTATACATATATGTATATGTGTGTGTGTGTATATATATGTATATATATAATTTCTGAGAGCAATAGATGCATACAACTTACAATGATAAATGGACAGTGTAAGTCAACACAGGAGAATTCTAAGAAAAAAATTGAAATTTATTGGTAGAGAGGTTGAAAAGATATCCTGCAATAGAAATAAAAGTATTGTACAATACAGTAAATCTTGGGGAAGAAATAATCCCTAAAGCAGAGACTTTGAACATAAGAACTTATAAGCTGTAAAACAATGACAGAAAACTTGGGGAAATAAACAGAACAAGCTGTCCAAGAATTGGGTGGCATGTATACTATGTGTTGAGACTACACTGTCTGAGTGCAGGAGAAGAGAGACTAAATCAAAGTAATATTTGAAGCAATAGTCTCCAATGAACTCCCTAAACACAGACCATGTTTTGAAGACATGTAGTAACACTGAGCTGGAAAAGCTCCAAACTAAAACAAAACCCCCAACCCTACACAAAGGGACACCAAAGGCCAACTTCCAGAGCTCAAAGCAAAAGAAAGAAAATCTTAAGAACAGACCAAAGGGAAGGAACAATTTGACCTATGGAAAAACAAATACAAAAATTATAACTGGCTTTATCTAAGATATCAGTGAAGCGAAATATGTAAAATTTTGAGGGAAGAAAATCTCACCAATCTACAATTGCACTCTGCCAAATTATGTTTCAGAAAAGAAGGACAAACAAATACATCATGAATTTATTACCTGTAAATCTGCTTTGCAAGAAGTGTTAAAAGAAACTTTTTTAGAAAGAAGGGAAATAATATGATTTCAGAAATATGAATCTGCAGAAAGAAGAGATAGAGCTGAAGAATGAATATGTAAAGAGAAAGTAATACCTTATTTTTCTTACTTTTTGATGTAACAGATAACAGTTTATTCAAAATGATGGTAGCGACAATCCATTAAATTGTGTATGTGTATGTATATAGATATCAATGTATTTATGTGTGCTTCTCTTGCTTAGGTGACTAAAATAAATCACAGAAAGTATACACGGCTGTTGAAAGGCATAAAGAATAGTTTGCTTTTGTAAAGTACTTAAAGTATTTACAAAAGAGTATATTCATATATGAAGGCTGACTTGAATTAGTTGTAAAGGTATATTCAACAAGGTAGTTACTAAAATAAAGAGGAAATAAGCATAATTAATGTACTAAAATATAAAATAATTGTGGTATTAAATGCTTAGTGAAAATAACAAAAGGCAGAAAGTGTAGAAAATAAAAATGAGAACAAAGAATAAAGCCATGAAGCAGAAAACAGTAAAAACACAGTAGATATTAATCTTGTGCCAACGATCACTTTAAATACCAATGGCCTATTAGAACAATTAAAATGTATAGTCAGAGTAGATCAATGAACAAAACCTAATTCTGTATACAATTATCATTTTATATAAAATTTCATATATATCAGAAGTACATGGGAAAATGTATCTCTCTAACATAATCCAAACAAAGTGGGAATGGCTACATTAACTGTAGAGAAAGCCAATTCGAGGATGATGAATGGTAAGTAACGGAAAACAACACAAGTGAAGCAAAGATGGATAGAACTGCAAGCAAGAGCAGATGAATCTGCTAATGCGGTTTGGAGATGTAATACTCCTCTCTTACAAAGGGACAGATTCCCTAGTTATAAAGTAAAGAAGAACACAGTTAAATTTAATAGCTACAAGAATCAACCAGATACAATTGGCACCTATAAACTGGCTTACGTAACAACAACGTTTTGCACATTCTCTTGTGTTGACCTGGAAGACCAGCCAAGACAGGCCACGTCTGGATCAATATTGTCACATTTCATTTCTTCCTAACTTGAACTAATCTGCTTCAAAATACAAGCAATACGTTTTGCATATATATACTAACAAACTGATTTTCACAGTTATATGAGAAGGCAAAGACCCTACAACAGCTATCCCAATAATGAGCAAAAACCAAGTTAGTGTGGAATTATCCTGCCCAACTCAAGAGCTAATGAAGGCACTGGGATTCCGGGGAAACCACACATGAGGTGACCAGTGGAACGGAGTGAGAGTCCCCAAATAGCAGAGAATAAACATCATCTGTTGATCTTTGACAAAGAGGCAAAGAAAACATTTTTCAAGAAAAGGTGCTATCATAACTGGACATACATGTGACAAATTAATCTAGATATTTTATCTTCTACAAAATGTTTTGTGGCCAAAATGTAAAAGTAAATCTAAGAAAGTACCAGAGGAAAACGTAAGAAAAGCTCTCTTGACCTTGATAACGGCGATGATAACTTATCTAGAAAACTCAAGGCAGTGTCAGTAAAAGAATGATTTATAAGTAGGACTTCATTCAAATATTTAAAATACTGATTTGTGAAAGGTAAAATCAAGAGGATGGACAGACAAAGCAGACTGGGAGACATGGGCAAAAGACACATAATAATGGTTTAAAAGTTTAACAATAAGAAAATGAAGAATCCCACCAAAACATGCCCAAAATTCCTTAAGAAAACCCTCACCAAATAAAATGTACAGATGGAAAATATGCGAGTAAAACATTCTCTTAAACATGCAAGCAAAAATATGCATGCCACGGGGGCCAGGTGAGATCAGCTGTCACACCCTGCACTCGGAGACCCAGAGGAGCTGTGTTCACTGATACACCGAGAAAGAAAACAAAATGCCCTCTAGTAGACGAATGAGTAAATGGACTTTGCTGTGCTGAAACAATGAGCTGTTTCTCAGTGGTACACAAAACAGAGCTCTCAAGCCAAGAGAAGAAATGGAGGAATTTCTCAGCACCAAGGATCAGATATTTGGGTTATTCGTTAAACTTATTGTAGGAATTACCATTTTCTTGTCATAGAAAATTTAAAACATTATGCCACTATCCAAACAGGTGAGGGAAGCCCCCACACTTAATTTGTTGGCCCAGAAAATGAAGCAGTCAGATCCCAAGAAATCTGGACAAGGCTTTTACCTCTGCAAAAGGACACAGGAACAGCCCAGCAACAGGAAGCAGGCACAGAACCAAGAAGAGCTTCTTGATGTGGCACGCAGCGATCCTGTAAATTCACTGGCCACATTCAAAGGCTAACAAACTATCAACGGCTGACTAACCAGGGTGCTGGAGGGGTGGTGCACTGCTGGATGAAACAGAAAGAAGGGCCATGCAGTCTGAAAGGGAAAGTCCTTGGTTCTTATCTTGGAAACCAGCTGTGTTGTGCGGAAAAGTACACAGTCCCCACTTCTTAGAGCTCAGGATACTCTCGGAGGGGCTTGGGTAGAGAGCAGAAGCCTGGGGCATTTACATCCAGCTGGGGTTGCATTGGCTTTGTACTTTGATAGGAAAAACAAAGTCTGTGTTTCACATAGGCTGTAAAACAATGGGAAACACCGCGGAAGTCCACAGAGAATTAACACACGTTTTGGCACACTTACATGTATACAGCAACGTCACTAGTTCAAGTTGCCTAGGTGATCCTGGAGGAAGCACTCTTCTCTGACAGCAGTCCTTAGTGTGTGTAAGGGAAAATTGATATTATCTCCCACCCAAAATGACAGAAATGAGTAGTCTGTAAATAGAGAATAAAAGTATCGATTCGGGTGGGAAGTGAATGATTCATCATAACAATCAAAGTGCAATTAATTCTTCAAAATAACAATCAATTAGTATTGACAGCCTTCAATTTCATATTCATCACCTGGCACATCAGTAAACCAATACCTAATTAGTGTTTAGACGCTCATATTTCCAGAAATCAAATGTTACTTACCACGAGAGTACTGAGATCCTTGAGTTCATGAGAAATGAGGATGAACATGGTCGTTCACGCTTTTTCCTTCCAAACTCCTTTACTTCCTGAAGTCCTACACTAATTCATATATTTTCATATATGTATTGATGAATATTGAAGCTTTTATTTGAGAAGATATCACTGTCTAGTTATTAGACCTTCATAATGTAAATGTAACCTTGGTGTTTTGTTCTTTGCATGTTAAAATAAGTCAGTTATTATTTAAAATATTTTATTCAAAAGCCAAACGAAAAGCATGCATATTGTATCTAAATAAAATGGCACTTTAAAATGGTATTCATATAGTACTTTAAACAAAAGTCCTCAGGAATTATAAATTTTATATTTTAAGAAACACATTATCTCTCCTGTCATTTCTCTGACTAGTTCCTTGACCGGTGACTTAAGCCTTATTACATGAGAAGAGACAACAATTCAAAATACTTAGGATCCACTAGAGATCTTAAATTTAAGAGTATTGTTATCCTTGGATTAATTCTCTACTTATTAAAATGCTCATGTTGCTGTAACAATTCCTACATAGCGATGAAACTCGGCTCATTTAGGACAAGTGAAAAAGCAGGACAACTGCTACAAGTGGAAAATGTTACTGCTTTGGTAGAAAAACAGTTGCCATCTGTGATTTCCTGGTAAAATTTTAGAAATTCTCTGAGCTTTAAAGTTTCATATAAATTGTATAGGAATGTAAAGCAAAACCCCAGAAGTCCCACACTGATTGTGAGTTCGAAGTATGTGTCACCCTCCTGATGCGTACAAGACAGTGAACTGGAAATTTATGCTCTGGTCACTTTGAAGTCCCCAAAGTCTCCATCTGCGTAGCTGAGGCACAGTGATTTCCATGTTGCATAGGGCATGTAACACGAATTTAACTTCAAATCTACAATACAGAAATGGCTTTCTATTTCCACCTAATAGCTATTTGAAACTAGTGTTTATCCCTGTTTCCATTGATAAAGCACACAGAGGAAAGCTGTATATTCAGGAGAGATACAGTCTTTTGAACTAAGTGGCATCACTGGGATTTACTGAAATTCCTTTGCTACATCTCACTGGATTTTGTAACATTTTTGACACTTGAACATTAAGTAGTCTGCTTTGTATGTTTTGATTCTGTTTAAAACTTCAACATTGTGTTTCTTTAAAGAGTGTCCTCTGCTTTGAGAGCACAGAATCTGCTTTTGTTTGGTTTCATCTTGTTTTATTTTGTTTTGAGACAAGGTCAGGCTAACTCCCTCAGTTTCCCAGCTGAGCCCAAACTTGAGATCCTCCTGCCTCAGGGTCTCAGAGCCCCGGGATGACAGGTGTACGCCACCACACCCAGTTCAGGGTGGACTTTTGCAGGTGGTTTTACTCATTATTATGGGTTTTACTTTGCTACTTCTGTATATATTTGGTAATTTTTAGTGTAATGCCAAGCATTGCCTGTTTTACTTGGATAGCGGACTTTTTGTATACATGTACATACTGTTGAGATTTGTTTGAGATACAAATAAGTTACAGAAGCAATTTGATCTCCTCAAACATTGCTTTCAATTTTTTTTTTAAACTGGGGATCAAAGTTGGGTCCTTGTGCTTGTGAGGCAGGTGGTGGAACCACTGAGCTAAATCCCCAGCCCAGGACAATTAATTATTGACAAAGGTGGCAAGTTGATCATAGACCCTCCCCAATCTTCTGTTCTCTGTCCTTTTGTGCATTGTGATTCCAATTTGTATAAAAGCTACTTTTAAGCTAGTGACACTATTCTAAAGACAGAAATTACCCAAAGTTGTGTTCGTTGAAAGCTACAAAATAATTTCATATCTAGATGTACACGAAACCAGTCCATTTTCTAAATGTGGAGGACCAGTGTAAAGACTTACTAACGAGAGGTCAATTTTGCCGACTGTTCAGGTATATTCAACACCTCTTATCTCAAGATGAAAATAATTTATTCTATTTTATGCTAATTTAAAAATGGTGTTTTACAATCTTGAACATAGCCAAAACACTTATTATAGTCGCATTTGGATTATGAGGGTTTTAAGAATTTATAGTGTTGTTTTGAGTGCAAGAAAGTCTAATATTTTACTCTTAATCAGAGCACCACCATAAGATGCAGAGTAAAAATCTCTCACTCTCTTTCTCTCTCACACACACGTCACCGTCTGTGGCATAGAGACACAAGGCCAAACCATCCAGCTGTCTACGGAGTCCTTTGCCATCTTTCGCGACTGAAGCCCCGCACCTCCTAGGAGAGGTGGAAACATTACACACTCATTGTGGCTGCTGTTGTGTGTACGCATTTGTGCGTATGTCACTTTTTTAGACTTATTTATATAAAACATGGTTGATTATTATTTTTAAATTTTTTATTGAAGTCTACTTGGTAACATTTAATTAGAATCCTGAAATTAAGACTTATGGTGCTTTTTTGGTTATTCATTGATATGTACAAATCAGACAAAACTGTGAGCTCTTCCTCATGCATGTTCTTATCTAATATCAAAGGAGATGAAGCGCTTGCTTCCTTTCCAGCCCCCTGGCAGGGCTTCCCAGAGGGCGGGCATAGTAGGATGTGGTGCATACAGAAAACTGGCGAGGGGCAGCTGCACAGGATTTGAACTCCAGACTGTTACTGAGGTGACCTCAAGCAATTCTTCCAACGCTTCTTCTTTCAGTGGAGAGAAGAAATGCAATTCAACAGGACGAGTGGTTCTCAGTGTGACTAATCTGTGTGATACACGCAGGGAGTCACATGTCATTTAATGATGGGACACATTCTAGGACATAGGTCCTCCAATTCCATCATCATGACAACACGTTAGGCTATACTGACGCAAACTGACTCTAAGAGCTTCCAGCACTGATCAAAATGCCACGCCACAAGTGACTTTATACCGTGCACATCCTCCTCCCATCAACCACTGCTCGGCATTTACTAAGTCAACATTTGTGGCAAGTTTAGAAGACACAGCTGCTATAAATAATAACAATCAGTTATGTATGATAAATGAGCTTTCAAAATATATTTTATCTGACATATATTTCTTTTAGAATATTAATAAATAAAGACTATATCCAAAAAATCTTCAATTACGTTCCTATCGGCTAATGAAGACATTTGTATTACAACATAGTCACTCCTGTTTATTCTCATATATTAAATTTCCAGTAGCAGTCTGAACAATAAAGGGAAAGGAAGGGAAATAAATCAAATACATTTTTCTCTTTCCTGAAACCTTATTTTTCAGCTTTCATTTCCGGATACTTTAAAGGGAACAGCCCCTCTGTTTGTCTCCAGAGTTAATGGCTATCGCTTGTTGTCAGTTTTAACAGATTCACTTAGAAGAACCTCACTACACAGCTCCAACAGTATCAGCAGGCACTGGCACCCCTGGGCGCAAGCAATCCATAAACGCAGCGTGAGGGATCCTGAGGGAGTCAGCTGTGAAACTCATCCAAGGGGGAAGTAGGTGGCAAGTCTGCATTCCTCCTGAATGTTGTGGGGACAAGTGGCACAGCAGTTAATCACAGCATGGTGACTTCAAAACGACTTGATGATGAGCTCCCCAAAAAGGGTCTAGTAAATCACTGAGGAGCATGGAAAAACTATTTGCTAAGTATAATTTAGCATGTTTTCTGCAGAGGCCACTTATAAAGTATGATGCCATTCTTCAGAGAGGTCCATTCTCTTTCCTTGTAGGATTCATCTGAGTTGGTAGGAAAGTGTTCAGAAACTTTAGCTACACAGGCAGAGTCGGGGAACAGAACTCATGACCTTAAATGTCTTTTTCCACTTTCCCTAGTGGAAAACAGCTAACTCCTGAGAGGTTTTAGCCCCCTGAAAGCTGCCCGGCATAGATGTTGGCAGGACGGTGCTTGCTGGACGTCTCCGTTTCTGACTGCTCTGCTCGCCAGCTTTCTTGTCCTCTTACACCCGTCACTACTGATTTCATTCACTTATTGGTCTCCAATCTCCAATCTTGAGATGAGGTATAAGTAGCCTTCATTAAGTTTAAGAAAAATACATTTCCCAATCAGGAGAGAGAGTCATGCAGTACCGTTCTTTGCCTCTTCTCTTCCAGAAGCAAACTAAATGAGACCATTTAAGAACAAAAGCAGCTTGAATGACATGACCTCCCCCAGCACCCCCAAATTAGCCTAATTTTGTCACTGAAAGATCTCGCTCAGTTTCTTTCTGTTTTATATTTAAATTACATTTTCAAATATGTAAAATACAGACATTTTCATAAAAAGTATATTCAATTCATCAATCAATTGGAAACTAGTTAGGAGGATCCTGAGATTTGGGGCTGTATTCAAAAACAATATTAGAATTCAATATCTAGATAAAATGAGCTGATATAACAGTCTTTTGAGGGCAGCTTTACTTGCACAGTTCATTTTAAATGGTCTCAAAACTAGAAATGAATACAGTTGCACTGAATATAAGGGCTTCACTGACACTGAATATCAAAATCAAATAGTAATATATCATATTCCAGAAACCTGAATGTTCTTAGAAGCCTTGATAAACAAAGTTTCAGTAAAACTTTGGTAGGCATTCTGTCAGTCTGGCCTTTTAAAATGCTGCATCATTTTTTGTTCATAGTTATTACCTGTCTTTTTCATGCTAATTACAGAATTTAGATGGGATATTGGCTAATACGCACATATATGTATAATATATACACATATATTACAAACATAGTTTTGTATTTTACAATATTGTCATTTCTTTTCATTTCTATACAAATATAAATGAATGTTATCAGTTCACTTGGTCCACCATTTTAGAAAGCTGTGTAAGTAATTATTTAATATATTTCTGTGGTGAACTAACTTACACTGAAGAAGGAAAATGGCAGGCATTTCCCATTTTGTACTTTCTGTTCATTCTAAACTACTCTTGGATAAGATCTTTTAAGGTACAAAATAATATAACCCCAGAGAAGCAGATTGTGAAGTCATTATGTATAATTCTCTTACTTTTCAGATGATGAAATCTAGGCCTTAAGAGTTTAAGTAGTTTCTCAAGGTCATGGAGGTAGTCTAGGCTGACACCATGACCACAATCTGAAGTTCTCTTTGAAAATACCCTGTTCTTCCTACCATGCCAACCTTGATTACTCTGCCAAATCTGAGTCAGTTATAGGCGTCACCCTTTAGTTAAGTAAAATTCCGTATTTCTTGTCTGCAGTGTGATCATGGTCATCAATTTCAAAGTAGGATTTTCTTTGTAGAAAATAACCTTCCAAATGTATTTTGACATAGTTTTAATTTTGTGAGCTCCATACTTCAAAAGAGACATTATATGAAATATTGTTGAAATTATTTTTAACAAATATAAATCACATATAAAACCTTAGAAAATTTACATGTAATTAAATCTTCAAAATAAAAACCATGAAGTTTAAGTCATTGTTAATCTGTATTTTATAAATGAACTATGTGCTTAGTGAATTAACTAATATTTAGTTATCAAACTTGTTGAGTATCTGAGATGAAAATAATTTTCAAAGAAAGTTATATTATTCTGATACAGTTTTGGTCATTATAAATTCGCAATAAGTTATTGATATCATTTCACCATAGTAAAGACAATAGTTTGTGTTAAAAATAGAATAGACTAAAACAGCATGCAGAAGACATAAATTCAAGTTGTTCTCCCGAGCTGAGGTTTCTTATAAATATTTGAATACGTTATGCAAATTCTCCAAACCAGAACTTTTGTCAGTAAAAGAAGAAAGTGGATTAAAGGTTATCTAAGTCGTTCTAGAGCTAACATCTCAATGAATACCATAAATGTTGTCGAAAGAACGGCCTTGCATGGTTCACTTGCTTCCAATTTTTTCAGGCAAAAACCCAGTATCATTTTATTAAACTTGATGAAGCATCAGTGATCGGCATCAGCTTCAAACCACCCACAGATATTATAATTGCCTTGGCAGCCTTCGCCAATTAATATCACATTTTTGCAAAATTAAAGTATTTAAACTGTACTTCATGCAGAGGGCTGTTAAAAACACAGCACATTTCATTTTTAGCAGTTACCATAGGAAATTCTTACAACCGACTATAGAAATGAGTAAGTTAATTAACATAGTGTTCATTCTATCTCATTTCAGTCAGGGGATCACATGTAGGACATTCACCGAGGGCATCTTGTCACCTTGAAACAAGAAATAAAATAGGCTCAAGTTCACCCCTGGACACCGGGAAGCTGCAGAGTCCGACCAGCTCTCTCCGGAATCTCGCTAGGTGGGTGCCCGGGGCATGTTAGACAGATTTGGATCCCTACCCCTCGTCGAAGCTGGCGAATTCCTGCTCTTCCCTAAATTCGTCTTTTTGTGCTGGCCCTAACAGTGAATGCAAAGTCGGGGCAACTCTTGGAAGTGTGCTACAGTGGGAAACAGGTGATCTTTAAAGTGGGCGGCCTTCCTTCTTCAGGCTTGGGCTGCGGGGCCCGGGAAGGATTTTGACCCTGCCCGTGATTCCTTGCAGAGCGGCTTCCTCGTGCCGCCATCTTTGCTCTTTCTCCTGCCTTCTGACCTTCACGTCTGTTGTTCATTGCTGATGTGCACTCAGAACTTTTTCCAAATAAATAACTTCAAGAGATCCCTTAAAAAAGCATAATTTCTTCCTCAGGAAATACTGTGGTCAAATAGTGGACAAATCCACTGTCTCTGCTTGCTATCCAAGAATACAGTTCTTTTGTATATTTTCTGAAAGAGTATAATGAAAGAAAAAATATAGAAAGAAGGAAATTACGATGAAAAATTAGCCCGTGAAAGTTAAGACAAAGTGAATTACTTGTGTAAACATACCTCTTTTTTTATAACTAGTGAAATAACTTTCTGATGAAAAGGTACCAAATGTTATATAAAATTCAGTTCACCAATACTAGTTAAGTAAGATTTACGATATGAATCAGCATATTTTAAATTATAAAAAGATGTATTGCGGCAATTTATCCTGGAATTAGCGGTCTTTAATTATTTGACATTTAAATATACCAGAAGTGTTTTGAAAAACCTTTTGTTCCACACAGATTTCCGATACCATGTAAAGGTTCATCAGTTTAAATATTTAAGAGGTAGTAATTTGCAAAAGATTATAAAAATTAACACTTTAAAAGTTTTACACTACTTTTTAATATATTAAAAGACAGCTTTCAATGGCTCCCATTGCTTAATTACAAAGCAAGACGTCTGGTGATAGTGCAACGGAAAGCAACAGTGGTCAGTAAGGCAACAGTGATCAGGAATTTGTGAAATCAGACCTGATAGAGTGAACGGTGAGGAAAGCTCTGTTCAAGAACTCAGTTAACCAGGAACATTAGAGGTTTAGGAGTAAAGGCTGGAGAAGGATAAGAGCTTGTCTAAGCAAAGTTTTGTTAGCAGTTGTCCCGCAGTTGTACCACATTGGTGGCATAGTTTCTTTCCCCTGAAGTATTCAGCAGGAAGTGGTGAATGACCCCTGCCTGAGAGTGGCAGTCTAAGCCATTTCCTGATTCCTGGGGTCCTGTGAAAAAGCAGTGTCATTGGGCAAAAGTTGATTGTCAAGCCTAGCAAGAAGCAGCTCTGGTGCTGTAGATTTTTCTCAGATTACTTTGTCAGCATTGTCTGCAGAATTATTGGATGGAAGAATAAAAATGACTTCTAATCCGACACTACTTATGAAAGTACCAAATACAAAAATAGGAAAGATGTAAGAAAGGGCAAAAGTCAATAGATTATTCAGAAAGAATTTTTAGGCTTGAACCCCATGGTTATACAAATCTGATTTTTAGTGTTAGGATTGGCCCAAAGCTATAAAAACTAAGTTATTAGAAGAATAAATGTGACTGCAGATTTGAGATTGAGGGAAACCCCCTGCACAAGGCCTAGAGTGCATGGGTCACGCAGGAGGAAAGGCCCTTGGACTGCACGCTGGGCTCCTGCTCTGTGACCGGAAGGCTCCCAACCTCGCCACCCCTGAGTTTTGTCCCTTATAACACGAAAGTATGACCAGTGGGAGATTTTTCAAGATCTTCCACTTTTAAGAATACCACTGTTCATAGCTGGGTAAGGTGGAGCAAGCCTGTCACCCTATCAGGAGACTAACAGTAAGAGAACACATAAAAACCTTAGGTGGTAGATTTATTTCTGAATACAAACCTTCAGGAATGTTACTTGGTCACTTATTAATCTATTTAAGTGAAATTGCTAGTGATGGTGTGTGGAACAAATTCAACTTATTCCACAAAGTACAATGAATTAGTTTATTTTGTGGTCATTTTAGGTGTACCATAAAGATAATGAAAACATAAATTTTACTGCTAAGTCAGAAATCACTTTTATTACTTCTGATTGATAGTGACTATAATTATCAAACTCCATCATCTGATGGCTGTCTCATGCTGGTGCTCTGAAATTCACTTTGTACCAGTGTTTGGAATATATGTATGTTAAGTGTGATTTAAATACTGTCATTTTTTCCCAAAGGTACAGAGAAAAATATAAATATCTTAGGACAAAATTAAATTTGAATCAACATATTAATGTGTATTTGTGCAAAGTAGAATTTTAACATGAACTATCCATTGAGGTTTGAAAATTTAGTTATAGCATACAATACCAAGTTGTTGTTTTTGTTTTTTTTTAACTCCTTTCTGGCTAGACGTTGCTTTCTGCATTTAGCTTTTATGCCAGTGTATGAGTCAGAAAACAGTCACCCATCACTCAAGTAATAACCTTCCAGACAGATCACTGCTGAAGATGGTCTTGATCTTCTTTCAGTTCTTCGATCCGGAAGTAAGAATCAGCAATCTGCCAGGTTCTTATCTGAGGGCTTGGAGGACACAGTGGACAGGACGGAGGGGACAAGGGAGTGCAGTGATTACCTGAGAAGCAGATGGGTTGATAGGGACAAGTGGATGTGGGGACAGCCGTGGACGCTGTAATAGGCAACGTCTCCCGCGAAAGCATCTGCACAAACCAGGTAGGACGGAGGACGCAGACAGGGAGCAGTCCCGGAGGGTGCAAAAATATTGTCAATCTACCAGCGCCATGAACCAAATACAGGAAAGACTCAAGGGAAGGAACTTCCAGAAAGGGATGACTGAAGCAACTGCCCTGGGATAAAAACACACTTCTAGGAGGGCATGAGAAAATACAGCACTAAAGGGCTGGAAAACTTTTACGTGGAAGAGAAAGTACCTTCATCAGGCTGCCATAAACGAAGTACAGCATCGAGAGCGGGTCCTGTACAGCAGACGCTCATTGCTCACGACTCTGACGCTGGGAGTCTGGGGCAGAGGCTTCTGGAAAGAGGCTGCCAGCTCCTCTGCTTTTCAGCGCACGGCAGAGAGAAGTCGAGGCTCTGTAGCTCCTGGGCTCCTGGGCTCCTGGGGCGAGCACAGAGGCTGGGACTGACCCACGTCAGCTTCAGACGGACAGAGATTTCCTTCCAAACATACATAAAGCCTTCTTGTAAAAAAGGATACGGTTGTCCAGGACTTTATGTGTTTTGATGAACAAATACAGACGTTTTAAAGACGTCGCAGATCCGCCTTCTTTCTATTACTCTGATTTGATTGAACATTTCGTTTCTCTCCCAGAGGGCTCATTTCACACCAAAGTACTGACATAAGCACAGTGCGGATTTTTGTTCAGATGGTGGACCTGCCCTCCCAATGAACACTCTGATTTCCTGTTTACACGGTTTTAATTTTACTTTCATAGGGGGAAAAAAAAACAAAACAAAACGTTGCGCTATGTTTGTCCCACGAAAAGAACTGAAGAGCGATGTTGGCCTGGTCTTTTCTTGCCTACACTGACATTTCTAATCTGGATTCAACTTCTGAATCCCTTTAACACTACAATACAATCTCTCAAATGAAGTCATTTAGCAAAAATAATTCACAACACATCCTCATCTAGAGAGATATGTCTATAGAAGTTATTGATATTTTTCTAATGATTCTTGTCCGAGTAAATTCAGTAAAACCTGGGGCATAGAAATTTAACAACTAATAAATTAGACAGCTGTCTCTTCTTTTGTATAAATCCACATGAGATTTCATTTTAAGTACTACTACCAAAACCATATATCTAACTGGAGTCAATTATTTGTTTAAAAGAAAGAAAAACAGTGGACATATTTTTTTCATTATTGAAAAATCCTATAATACTTAGCAATGTTTTCTTACATTTCTTACAATTGTAGACCTTTCCCTTAATCACTAATTTTTGGCTCACAAATAATGGCTGTCCTATATTTCATGGGTATAAACATTAAGCAATTTTGATCCTTTTTATTTTTTAATCTTATATGAGATGTGGAATAGCATCATTAAAACAGTTAATTCGAGAAGTGAAAATTCCACATGGCCCCCAAGTCCAGAGTGTTTCTGGATAGGTGGAGCCCTGGAATTGCTCAGCTACTTAGCAGCCACCTATCACCAGTAGCTCTGTGAATTAAAAATGACCAATTTTAACTCAGCCTCTCTAACCCATCTTCTCAGCAGGAAGATTTTAAAGGAAACTAGGATTTTAGAGAAAGACTGGTTATTTTTCATTTTAAATTTAAAATTAAGTTCACCGTCTATTTTTTAAAATTTTTATCCATGCTGCTAATCTCCCAACTCTATCTCAGGCACTTTTCCTTGCTAGCTGCCTTAGTTACTTTCTTGTCACTGAGACACAATGCCTGATGCCTAAAAACTACAGAAGGAAAGGTCCACTTTCTCTCACAGTTTATAGAGATTTCAGCCCATAATGGGCTGGATCTAAGAGGAGAAACAGTCAGTGGCATGGCAGGCAGAGAGGGAAAGAGAGCTTCTGTCTAAGAGAGACAGAAGGGACCTGAAAGAGGGTCGCCCGCCAACCCTGCTTCTCAAAGGTGTTTTATGGGACAAAATCACAAAGTGAGGCGGGTTCAAGTTAGGACAAACTATAGTCCACTAGTAAGATTGCAAGTATAGTCACTTAGGTAATATTGGTCCAATCAGAAACCACAAGGTGGACCTGAGACAGACCAAAACTATGACAACCAATAAGATTATGACAAGTGTAGTCACTTAGATAAATATATAAGGATTTTCAGTAAGGGACCTTTCCTGGAATGGGTGGGTTAAGAACCCCATCCAGGGGACTGATACCTATTTAAAGTATCATTCACTGTTATTCATTCCTAGGGGAAGTGTGGGTGTGGTACTTTCTCTCGTTACAATGCTGGCCTTCAGTGACTGTGTCTATTTGTCCTCCATGTTGGAGCTGGCCCTGCCTAGCTGCCTAGAAGATGTCTATCTAATTAACTAAC
>NW_022900939.1:44401168-44431248 GCF_012274545.1 Fukomys damarensis
ACCTAGGCCATGCCCCAGCCTCACCTATGAGTATGTTTTTCACTGTCACAAGATAAATGCCAAAATACTATCTTAAATAAGCTAGCTGAAACAATTTTACATCATTATAGTTTGAACATGAGTTAAATTTTAAAAAAAGGTATTTTGAACCTTTTCAAAAAGATGCTAACTAGTATGACACATAGCATGGTTCTTGATTCTATTTGTTCTGGAGTGTTAACTATATTAAGAAGCCAGATAGAAAGCATCTTCCCATGAATGATGAATTGAACATTTCAGAATATTTCCTTATGATGTATGATGTTACTCTGGCTATATGACAAAGCCTGCGGTCCTTTAAATGTCACCCAGTACTTTGGCAGTTTGTGCAAAATTTGAAAAGAAAATTGCAGTTAAAAATACAGTTATTTCCATAATTGAATCAGTATGAATATTCCACCAAGAATCAAAACTAGACATTTTGTAAAACCCAGCAGTCCTCCTTCTAGGTATCTTCCCTAAAGAGACATCATATAACAGAGAATAAAGCAGCACAATCCATAACAGCTAAATCTTGAATGCAGTCTGTATGTCTATTTGCAGATGAATGGATAAAGAAAATGTAGTATTTATACACAAAGAACGGCTACTCTGCCACAAAGAAGGGCACATTTGAGTCATTTGTAGGAAAATGGAAGCCATAATGCTAAATTTAATGAATTATACATAATGAGAAGTTTAATAAATCAGATGCAGAGAGGGTTAAATGTTACCTTTTTCTCTTATACAAGAAATCTAAATCATACATAAATTAGAGAGCAAACTAAAAGTGTTAGCAAAGTTCTGGAGTACTGGAGACTCCTTTTAGAGATTCCTTCCAGGCTTTTGCTACTCTGAGCAAAGACTTGATCAAAACAAGCAGAAGGTGGCAAGGTTTTACACTTATTTATTTCTTATAAACACTTTATTTTGATTTTACTTTTCTGTTTGAAATTCAAATTGTGCACATTGAGTTTACACAAACAGGCAATGGCAGATCTCAGTGTACATCTATGACACCACTCTTAATCCAGGGCGGCTTCAGCATGCTGTGCACTGTCTCTACACCGGAGTAGATACCTGATTCACCATTGCAAAGACAAGTGCAGATTCCACCGTCCTGCAGCCTCTTGGCTTTGCTATTTCCACTAAACAGGGAAGATAAGACGTATGCATCTGCAGTACTGCTGTGGCAGCTGTACAGTTTTGCCTTAATATCCTTAGGAAGCATCGGAATTGTTGCAGTTCTATACTGAGTTAAAGTAAAACCAATCCAGATGACTTGTCCTGCAATTATGTTCTTCTGTGAAATCTGGGCAGTGGTTGTCAGCATCATAGAATCACTGCTGTTTATGAAATGGACTCTTCTTGCTGCTTATTCCTGGTAGGCTTTGGGGTGAGCAGGATTTCTTGGACCCCAAATGGCTTGTAACGCTAAACACGCTGTTGGGCAGTCAGGGCAAAGGAGATGGAACTGGCCTTGAGTGCTGCTATGGGTTACCACCTATTAAGCATTGATTACTGTGCATAGGAAGACAGGCATTCTAGCCTTCACCTGCATCTGTAAACACCCATGCTCTTAATGGCATACTAGACACAGTCCACTGCAAGATTAGACAAATCCCAAATCGTACATATTTTGTAGGACTTTGTCATAATATGTTACACGGAAAATTGGGAAATGTTTTATTAAAATAAGTTTTGTTAGCCATATGCTGAATCTGGTAATAAACCAATTTGTCATAATGAATGCCAGATAAATTAACGTCTTTAGAGGAAGGTGAGAAATCTATAGAAATTGTAATTACGTGTTTTTGGTTTTAATTATAGTAACCTTATTTTGTTAATAGTATATAAATGTAAATAAATGAAATTTATTTAATTTCTGGAAATGAAATATAGATGTAAATATTTTAGAAAACCATTTAAAATCCTAGGACTGGGATTTAGCTCAGTGGTTCCAATGCGTGCCTTGCAAGTACAAGGTCCTGAGTTTGATCCCTGATGCAAAAGAAATAAAAACAGTCATGCAAATTAAATGTCCAGTTGGGTTTTCTTGTACTGTCTCCCAAAGCAAAATGGAAAAATCCTTGGTAAGTTCATTTTTTAGAGGTTTCAGAAAAAAATTAAATTCTGTTACATATGTGTATCAACTGCCCACAGTAAATGTAACCCTTATGTACTGAAACTGTATTAATAAAAATATAGTAATACAATACTTAAAATAATCTGAATCACAAGTCAATCTTCTTTATATGTGATGAATAACTAGTAAGTGATAAAGATAAAAACTACTTTAATAGCTTTGTGTGACTGATGAGAACAATTTTTAATTATTGAATTTTTACTTAATGAATTTCTATTTCTCATGATGATGGATATCACCTGCTTGAGGCAGCTGAGAAAATGCTAAGGAAATGGAGAAGCGATCATTTTAAAGACAACAAGAAGCTAAGGAAGCAGTTGAGAAATCAAGAGTGATACGTCAAGGCAGTGAGACAGAGGTACCCCTGTCACCTGGGTCCACTTTGGCCCTGAGGTCCTTCCCAGGCAGGAACATGGAGGAGAGTAGCAGCTGGCTTTCTGGTAGATTTAGAGGTAAACCGTGTTCACCTGCAAAAGGGCTCAGTACAAGACACCCGATGGAGGAGAAGCCTCTGCAGCATCCTGGCAATTCAGTGATCCTGCCCTGCTCCAGAGGGGACGCTGCGACCATGCAGTCCCCAGACCCTGCCCCATGTCAGGACCCAATCCAACCTGCAGCTCCCAGACAAAACCTCTGGATGGGACTCACGGTCCCCATACAACTGTGCATCCCCTCAGTGGGCAGCAGCCATTAGGGAAGAGGTTGAAGAAGGAAAAGGTGGGGCAGACAGGGTGATGGGGGCATCTGTCAGGAGGCTCTGTCCTGGGGGACAGGTGGGTTGAATACGTGAGCTGAGGCTCCCGCTCCTCAGTACATTATCTGTTGCCCAAAAAAGTTGAAGAAGTGGATATTATCATTATGTATATCTAAAATGTGCCAGTAAAGTGAAGGAACAAAAGATATCTCATGCATAGGTAGCAACACCCCAGGGTAAGAATAAAAATTATGTGCTGCAAACATGTATTAATAAAACATAAATATGTAAGTACATTTAAAATTTTTAAAAATATAGTAGATGGAAAGAGAAGTGACCTCTATAGACCAATGGGATGTACTGTTAGCAAAATCTGTCAGCAGTTTAGAAACAAGTAAAAGACTTGCTAATGGACGTTTGCAGAGACACACTGGGCTCTAGGTAGTGGACTTCAGGGGCTTGTCCAGTTCTTCAGGGCTTTGAGCTGTTGGTTGTTTTGGGTTGGCTGAGATAGTTTAAATTTCTGGAAGGGTGCGAGTTGAGTTGGAGAAAACTTACAACCATGAAGGTGTTGCATGACAATAGTCATAAAGACGATTTTTCTTCATTGAAATGAAAATGAATTTTGCGTGGTGCAGAATTATCCTTTGTAGATTAAATCCTTATCTGAATTCGGTTATATTTTGCTGTCACTGTTAATGAGTTAAATCAATTATTGACATGTGTTTATTTTATATTTATGTAATCACAGTTTTACCTTTTTGAAAATTGTACATTTTCAGGGTACATAATGAAAAAAAAAGTGAGTTTAAAATCCCCCCAAAATTCATAGAGATTATAATGATGTTAAATAGTATAAATATTGAAATGATCCAATAGCAATACCTATGTCTCCAAGGCAAATGCTAATTGGCATCGACTCAGGTATAATTACTGGAGCTTAGAGTCAGCACTGAACTTGCATAATAGGTGTGAATAGCTTTTGCTTTGTACTTTTAAATTAATTCTTCTTCATGGTCCTTGTTTGAAAATATTTTTTTGTTCATTTCTCTCAGTCTTTCCATAAATATATTCAAAGACAATACAAATCAAGCAGCTTTTATTCAAAATGTTTGGGACCAAAAGTGTTTCTGAATTTTTTTTTTTTAATTCAGAGTTTGGAAAATAGCCACATATTAATGTGTTACCTTGGGAATAGGACATAATTCAATCACAAAATTAATTTACATTTCATCTACACCTTCTACCCATGCACAGCCGGAAGGTGATTTTGATGCACTACTTACAATAATTTTCTGCCTGAAGCTAATTGGTGTTTGTACATTGAACTCTCAAACATAAAAGATGTCCCGCTTAGTGATCGTCTCCTTGCACTTACTTACACACAAGAACCAACCCAAAACTAAGACGTGCTATTAATACAGTGAAAGAGTACTGTGCTCAGCGTACCTCGAGGGTACGGCCTGTTGCAGCAATACAGAGGAGGACCGAAGGGATGACTTCTGGTCTCACAGGTGTCTCCATGATCTCATTAACTGACACCATTTCCTGTTTTGTGATCAGTGCAGCAGGCACTAGCCCTTCAATAAGCCCCTCGTACGTTTTCACTGTGCTCCTGAGAGACATTTTCTGTGGGGTGAGCACCTTCTTCACAGTCGCTGCTGTCGTGACCACCTTCCGTCGGGCCCTTTTGGCTGTTTACCATCGATCTAACAACGAATGACTGCGCCTCATGGGCAGCGCTAACATCTTCGGGATCTGCTTCTTCAGGCTTAATGAAGCGATCTGGGGAGGTATTTTCCCCATACGAAATGGTCAGGTTTGATCATTTTTTCTCTTTTCTGATCAACACAATTCTAGAAAAGTATCACTTTATTAATCATCGTCATTGAACATAGTTCAGACCAGAAATTGTGCCAGGAATGTACAGCTGCGCTTTATTGCCTGTTTTCCAAGCTTGGACAGCAGCAGGTACGGCATCCTTCATGGAGAACTCCCCCTGAAAACCTCGCACATGCGTGTCTTCTGCCATTACAGAAAATGATGCTCTGTTTACTCTTCATGGAAATAAGGACTCTCTGATCACGGGAAAGACTTCGTGTTGTCACACCCTGGGAAAATACACGGCACAGACATTGTTTCGGTGAGAATTTCACCCGGAGGATGGGCAAACAGTTATCAAAGAGCAACAAAATCATGTAGTCATTACTCAGTCTAACTTCCCCGCAGTTAGCATGAGCCCTGAGGACAAACATTTATGCAGCCAATCAGGAAGAAAGTTCCAGGTGCCCCATAATCGACAGGTAAGAAATTCAGTCTTTGAAAACAGTCAAGACGCAAGTGTCTTTCTATCACAGGATGTTTACGTTTACGTGTGTCTGCTGCATTAGCACAACCAGCAGTTTTTTTGTCTTTGGCGTCCTTAATTCCTGTAGGAGCCGTCTCATTTGTTTACTGTAGTCCAGGTCTTTCTGGGGCAAAAAGAAAGAATAATGCTGCAATAGTGGTCCTTTATCAGCACTGTAGACTTGTTTTTGTGTTTGCTTTTTCTTTTCTTTTCTTTTCTTTTTGAGACAGGGTCTCACTATGTAGTTGAGACTGACCTGGAACTCACTATGTAGCCCAGGCTGCTCTTCTCAAACTCACAGTGATCCTCCTGCCTCAGCCTCCCTCCCGAGTGCTGGGATTATAGGCGTGCACCACCACGCCTGCCTGTGGTTGCTTTTGAACCACTGTGACTTTGCGAGTACGGTGGCGAGTTTCTGTGCTGCTCTGCGAACTGCAGATACTTCGTCATGGAAAAGTCTAGCATCACATGATTTTGAAAATGTTTGCAACCAGACTATTCGATTTCCTTCAATTTTAATTCCTTCTGACAGTCCTTCCACGATGAGCAGACCATCAAGGAGCAAGTGCACAGTCTGGTGCTGATAAAGCTGTTCTTTCAGTACATGATTGAGACCTTCACTTTTTTTTTTTTTTTTTTTTTTTTTTTTTTTTTTTTTTTTTTTTTTTGATTATTTTTTATTTTTTTGGTACCGGCAATTGAACTCGGGTCCTTGCACTTGCAAGGCAGGCCAATGAACCGCTGAGCTACATCACAGCCCGAGACCTTCACTTTTAGATGAATGCACTATTGTTCTCTTTTTGTTGCCTTCTATTTCGTATTTGAAATACAGAACTTCAGTGATATACCTTTCATTTCAGCAGACCGTGTGCTCATTCCCACACTGTGCTGTTCTGGAGGACTTTACACACGGTTTTCTACTGGCCCCAAAGCGTGCTTTTCTGTGCTGTCCACTAAGTGCTTCCTCTTTTTCTTGTCACCATTGTGCACAGGGATAGCTGCAGTTCCTTTTGATATTTTCAACAATATATTTACACTCCAAAGCAGAGAATAAGAACAAAAAGAAAGAAAAGAAAAGCTAAGAGACCAAGAAAAGGACGCTTTGAGTAAAGTGCCCAGCCTGGCAGGACCCCTGGTGCAGCCCTGGATGCATCACAGGGGTGGACAGTCGCCTCTGATGGCCTACTCAGGCATGAGAGTAACTCAGCCAGGCATGGAAACAGAGACCCCTACTGGCGGCCAAAGTGGGGCATCCCAGAATAACTTGTATTATGTTCGTGTGTACAGATTGGGACCTGATGCATGAAGGGAAGGGTGTAGTTCTTCATTTGTGGCATCCCAGTGGAACAAAGTTTAGGACTTTGGAGCATTTCTGTGTTAGAGTTTTCAGCTTAGGAAAACTTAGCCGGTAGTGAAAAGTGCAATTTGGAATATAGCTAAAAGTATCAGAAAGACTAAAATTCTCTTGTTTCTAAAGTCACCACCATGTACTTTGTTATAGATAATTTTTGAAAGGGCATTGCTGTCTGCTATATAAAAATACATGTTCACATTGCTTTGGTTTGCTACTAGTACTCACATGCAGGCTAACACTCTTTTGGGTATTGGCATCAGTTAAAATAGTTATTTTCTGAAAGTATCTCATTCAGATTGTGAGTGGTAGAGGTCTTGATTCCAGGAGAACAAGCTTGTGTGATTATTTGACTTCATACAGTTAGCTTTCATTGAACAAATGCGACTTACTTGAAGTGGTCTGAATACAGCAGCTCTGGTTTGTTACCTCTGCTTCTTTGACTCCCTCCTACCCTTGTTGGCTCTGTCCTCACAGCGTACATACACTCCTAAACTGGAGAGTGCAGAGTGTCAGAAAGTGTGCTCCCCTCCCCAGAACATGGCACGGCTGGCATCATGGTTTAACAGAGACAGCAACCCCCGGGGCCAGAAAACTTCTGTTTGAAATCCATTTTGTTCTTGTGTCCCTTCTGATTCTGTGATTCCCTGCATAAGATCGATTAAAACCTAGAGTAAGTTCTCCTTCACTACGTTTGCGAATGTTTAGTGTGTGCAGAGACAGGGACATACGTGAGTTTGAACACGCTTCTGTGAGCTGCACACCCATGGGGCCATCGTGCTGAGACCAGACTTCAGACAGGTGCACGTGTGGCACGGCCTGCTGCGGGAGGCGGGGCTTCTGCCTCCAGTTTCCAGGGACTTCGGCTTACTCATCTGGTTGTGGCAAACGCGTAACAGAAGGTATCTGAAAGCCTGTATGTCGGAAAGGATCGGATCAACAGACAACCCATGGGTATTGTTCATACTTTCAAGATTTACATTTTCACTGAAGTCAGTTTTACTTCAAAGGACAGCGTCTTCTGTAGAGCAAACTTGAATAGTATTCATTTGGCCTGACAGTGAAGCTTCGCTTGACTGTGAGTACATTTTCCAACACTAGGTGTATGTTATTCTTAGTAGCTAGAGATGAACATGTTTTGTACAGATCAGCACTATTGTAATGATACGTATCCACCTATATAAATGAACGTGGCGATTTGAACTATTACTGTAATGCACTTATTTGCAAATATGGTTGATCCTGCAACATGCTCGGTGCTGGTCATTCTCTGTAATCCACCCGTTATATTTGCATAGTGAATTATGGTTTGTGGTTCAATAAAATAATAAAGCAAGACTTTGAATACAACTGGGAGTAATTTAACTTAAAGTTAGAAGAGTAACTTCTCTAATTCTTTTTATTAATTTCCACTTACTTCACTTATCCTTTAAACTGCACTGAATTTTTGCCGTAAATTTAAAGGGGGTTATGTCTCCCGTCCCTGAGGTTGGCAGATGTCCTGGCCATCGTCAAGGTCGGGAAAGTTGGCATTGCAGGGTCAGAGGTGTAGCGGGAACCGAGATCAGCCTCCTCCGAAGCCTGAGTAAGGTGTGGGGTTCTGGGTTCTAAGGAGAGGCCACGGTGTCGCTGCTACGCTTGGGAGGATGGCTGGATTCTCTGCCAGGTTCAGATAACCCCTGAGGTTTAATGTTTCAGTGGGAGGTGGAGAAGGGACTGCTGTATACAGTATTTGAGATGCCCATGATAAGTCATCTCATTTATTGGAAAAGTGAACTTGGATCTATTTGTTTTTTATATAGAAATTTGTTTTGAAGATTAAAAAAGGTGATGCTTGTGACGCTTCTGAATATTTCCCAGATGAAAGGGAATCTCAATATTTACACTTACTCAAAAATTATTTTTTCGTATAAATATGGAAATTTTACATTTAAAATTACACTTAAAACTCTACTAAATTATAGATTCACAATTGTCAACTTTAGTGGACCCTTGGAACCTCCAACTACCAAGTTATATTTTATTCTTATTCTCCAACCATTCTTTCTTTAATTATCCTAAAAAAGTGTGGTTTTTTTTGGCAATCTAAAAACACCTATTTCTTTTTTTTTTTTCTTTTCTTTTTTTGGTACGGAGGATCGAATTTGGGTCCTTGTGCTTGCCAGGCACGTGCCGGAACCACCAAGCTAAATCCACAGCCCTCAACACCTATTTCTTGAGGGAAAGAAGGAATTATTTGCCAACACATCTTAAACACTCACTTTATTAAGAATTGTTATAAATATATTGCCTTAGTCTTTAAACAATTCTATAAGTCACCTTCCACTTTTAATGTTACTTAATCAGTCAATAACTGACACACAGAACAGTGCAGGTAGCTTTCCTGCGTTACACGGCTCGCAAGAGGCAGAGGGGGAAACTGGTCTCCAGACCCAGTCTGACTCAGGATTTCTGCTCCCTTCGTAATTCCCTTCCCAGCTTGAGCTGGAAAAGCTGTAGGCACTGGCCCCTTCCTGGGGTCCCAGCGAAGCCCAACCCGTCTCCTCTCCAAGGGCCCAGCGTCTTCCATATGGGTCTTCTGCTGCTTTTGCTGTCCTGTCCCAAGACCTCACCCCATGAATATTCAGGTCTCTTCTACCCTTTTCCACATCTGCGAATGTTTTTTATTCGTTTTTGTTTTTGTTTTGTTTTGTTTTGTTTTCGGTACTGGGGATTGAATCTGCGAATGTTTCTTGATAGCAATCTTTTCATGGCTAATTTTCTTAAATTTCTCAAGCGACAGTGAATGCATTTAAGAAATTCTGTAAGAAATTACAGAAAAGTTAATATTCGTTCTATATCAGCCTTAGGTCAGCTTTCCACAGGAGACTGCCCTGCAAAGTTGGTGTGAACCCCAGAAAGATGCAGTATTAAGTTGATCAGATAGATGATAGATTAGATGATAGATAGATAATGATAACCTTCCGACTGGAAAGAATACTGCTAATGTTCATTCATCTATGTATTAATTTTCCTAGTTTCCGTTGTTAAACACCACCTAGTCATGTAACATACTTCCTTCATTTGTTTTGCAAGACACTTTAATCTTTAACATTCTAAAAATCCAGGTGCATCTTCTTCATCATTATTTTCTATATTTTCTTCCTACCCACCCTCTAAATATTAGACTTTCTCAGATCTCAGTCCTGGGTGCAGTTATTGTCTTTAACTATTTTGTTTTGTGGTTGTTCTGATTGTTGTTTTTCTCGTTTTATGTTTAATCAGAAATCTCCCAAATTCCTGTGGAGTTCAGTTCTGTATCTCCAGTGCCAGTGCTCATTTAATTCTCACTTGTGCTACCCAGTACTTCCTCACTGCATGCACTTGAATATGTCAGTACTTCTCACACATGATGTGTGCCAAGTTAATTGACCAATACATCAGCACAGTTTAACATGTTCCACGGTCCCCTTAATTTTATTTCATGCTACCTTTGATTACTCAGCATTATTTTCAACCTTTTCCTGTGTACCAGGGTTAGAAATCTGTATACAACTGCAATGATGAGGTTCCGTTGCATATGGCCAAACATTGTTCTAGCTGTTTATGTGAAGGTACTTTTGGGTGAGATTTTAAAATCTAAAGTAGATTTCCCTGCTCAGTGCAATCAGTTAAAGCCCTTCTTAGTAAGACAAAATGTCTGATCTCTCTTGAATAAAGGAGAATTCCCTCAGCCTAAGGGACTTTGTACTGGGAGCTTGGCATTTTTCCTGCCTTGGGATTGAGCTGAAAGACCGGCTCCCTCTGGGTGTCAAGGCTGCAGGCTCTGACTGGAAGGAAAGGTCACCCCTGCCTCTTTTCAGAGAGCTGACTCACCCCACAGACCTGAGGGTTTTCCTACCTATGTCGTCTGCTTTCTAAATAAACAAATAACTCATAATGGTCCTTTTTCTGGGCAATCCCGACAGTACCACCCCATTTTCCAGACTTTATCAACATGGCTTTTAATTCCACTAATAAGATGCATTTGAAAGGAGAACTGAAAGGTGAAAATAAAAGTATCATATTTTCCTTCAACAACTAAATCAGGTATTTGAGTGTGGAAATGAACAAAGACCATTCAAGTGAGAAAGAGTGAAAGATATTTATTCTGCACCTTTTATAATAAAGGAGTCCAGAATCATCCCTTGTATTTGGCAGTAATATAAAGGCGTGATGCAAAAGGTGACCATTTACAGTCTTTAAAAAATGAACTCTTCGGGTGAGTTCTGATGAGGCTACTAGGACAGAGAAGTTTTAGGTAAGCACACTAAAAGTGTGACATTCACTGTGATTGGTCATGAGGGTGGATTTCACTTTTTCCATTTGCTATTAGGGAATAAACTTTGATCATTTTCCACGGGTTCCTCTAGGGGTTGTTTCTGGTGTTCTGGACTGGTTGCTGTAGGCTGGTGAGGGTTACATTTTTCCTGTTGCCTGATCTGTGTCCACTTGGGTAGTCTGTCACCACCGTTTTTCTTTGTGTGATTCTCCCAGCTATGCACTTCAGGGGAAGGGAGAAACCCAGAATTTCACTACACAGAGATCAGCCTGTGATTTTCAGAGACAAGAGCTTCATGCCATGGACTGCTGTGCTTCCACGTGTTTATGGTGGTCACGAGGCTGTGTGTCACCCCGGTTATTACCCAGGAGCACCAGCGCCACTCGACTCACAGGGTCACACAACGCTGTGACGTGCTTGGGAACAAGCAGCCCCAATCTGCCAACCCAGACAAAAGAAAACATTTCTAAGGTTATGCAGTGCAACCAAATGCCGAATACCTTCAGCAGTGTGGAACCCATTCCACTTTGCCTGATTCTCAGATCCACATACAAGAAGTATTGGCAAAAACACAGACACTGTCATGAATGACTCGAAGTCTAGCGTAGTGCTGTTGTCCCTCAGTACAATGAGACAGATCCATCCCCATGTCGTGTGTGATGGTGTGATCATAAATAACTGCAGACAGTGAGCCTCCCAGTCTACTGGGCTGCACAAACAAAAGTGCCATGATCTAGGTTGCCGAGAGTCAATAGGCATATATTTCTTCAGAGCTAAAAGCCAGGAATTTCAAGCTTTAAGTGCTTTAAGTGGCAGGCAGACATACTGTCCCATGAAAGGATATTTATTCACATGTTGGAAGGGGTGGCCAAGTCCCCTTGGGTCTGTTTTACAGAGGCATTGATCCTCCTCCTCCTTAGCACAGGCCCTCAGGGACCTCACTGTTTTTCTCAATACTAGCCTGTTACAGATTAGGTTAAAATATGTGAATTGGGCTGGGGGATTCAGTCCATGGCATTAAATGGCAGATGTTTATAGTCTCTTTTACAGTCTTTTCTGGTGCAAAAATGTCCACCAGTGGGAACAACACTGCCAGTTTGCACAGGGAGTCTGTGTGTCTCCCGGGTAGTGTGGCCCCATAACTACCAGTGGCCTCAGTCGGAGCTCACATCTGAAGCTCTTAGTCCCTTCTAGGAGGTGAGCATTCACTCGACTGACCCATAAAGCTTGCCGAATTCAGGGTTAGAATTACCTAAAGCTTGATCAATATAAGAAAATGCTACAGACTGGGTGGCGTAAACCACAGAAATAAGTCGTCATGATTCTGAAGAAGAGGTTCTAGATAAAGGTACAGGTAGCATCAGTCTCCTCTGAAAGCAAGCTGCCCTGGCTTGCAGGTGGCCCTTTCCTCTCTTGGATGTCGTGGAGTATTTGTGTGTGTCTATGCCCCACTCTCTTCTCACAAAGGCATCTGTCATGTTGAATTAGAGCCCACCTTCATGATCTCACTTGACCTCTTTAATCACCCTTTATTCAAATGCAGTCGTGCTTTGAGGAGCAGGGATTAGAGCCTTGGGTGAGGAAGGGGAGGGTACACACTTCAGCTCATGCTGCCTCAGTGAGAGCAAGGAGAGAATGTACTTCATTTAGGACCCCAGGAGATAGCACTTATGTCTGGCAGAGACGCAAGGGCAGGCGGCCGGATGGGAAGCGTTATAGTGGGAAAAACAGATGACTTCAGGGACGCACACCTTGATCCGATGTCGTCCAAATGAAAAATCTGGAGTCATAATTGGAAGTTGTACGCTTAATATTTTTTTAAAACTTGCGAACTCTGACTCTAAATATTTACCTTCTGGTTAATACTGGCAAATCATTATAACAAATAGAGCCCCACAGTTTTGACTTTTCAATAATAACATTAACTGTTCTCTATCATTCCAAATAAGACCTTATGGTATTTCTTCTTTGTTCATATTTTCAGTATAACACAGGCTATAAAATTGGCACATGACAAGACAAAATTTAGGAAGAAGATACAACAAATGAACACTAAAGGTGTGTTCTAAACATCCTAGAACAAAGTCTGCCTAAATGGAAGACATATGAAAATATCAAAAACAAATATAGGAACTATATCCTTTAGTTTATCTGAAAATAAACTTGGTACACATCTCTTCTATTAGCACAATTTTGCACTGCTGTTTACTTCATGTGTGTAGAGACTTTTGGGAAGGGCTGTGTTGGGATCATTCCCCACCTCTGATTTCTAGACCTTCGCCCTGGAACAGCAGAATTGAAATATCCCTCCTGGTCTCAGGCATCTTAGCCAGAATTTTCAGTTTTCTGCATTTAACTTTAAAGTGCTTCTGATACATAGCTTGATGAAACCAGTGACAAATGTGATATTACAGTGCTTCTTGAACTAATGCATCAGGGACTGGCGCTGTAATACTTCATGTTTCGATCTAATCTTGAAGAAAGCCTAAGTCAGAAAAAGAAGAATTAGATATAATTAATTCATCAGACCATGACAGAGCAGAGTGAGCACTTTAACATCATGTACCATAACATGGGTTTCAAACAGTTTAGCATCAAAAGAAAATACTGTCATTTTCATACAATTCAGATTTCATAGAAATGTGAAGACCTTCAAATATATAGCAGAATATGTACTGTTATGTCTTGAGTTATGCTATAATTTCAGGACTTTAAGTTAATATTTTAATGAATAATACATTTTCCATTTCTTCTCAAGCACATGATTGTATATAATTTAATGATTACATGACAAATGGATTCTATTTTCCCAGAAAAACAAATTATGAAATCCTTAAATATGTTTGTTTTATTTCTTTTGAATGCTTAATCATAATGAAAGTAGCAACCATATAAAAACAATAACTTACCTCTCTAGAGAACATAAGTGCCTGGTATTGTTCTGAGATTTTTCAACACCCAATGCCTCATTTAATGTGTCACACAGCAAGTTCACGAGGGTTAACTAATTCCCTTTTAGGTTTGGAGAATTTATATAATGAAAGCAGAGCTCACAAATTTGGTTAATTAAAGGTATATAAAAAACAAGATGTTCTAAATATTACTGATGAGGCAAACGTTAATGCGTCAGTTGGTTCTGATTGTGGCTCTTAATTAGACCGCCCGAGTCTATTTTAGCTCTGCTTCCTGTCTGTCAGCAGCAGCTGCAGGCGCCTGTTGCTGTAGCCCGCTCTGGCGCGTGGCCCGCAGAGGAAGGTTCACCAGCTTTGTCACCAGCACTGAGCCGAGAGGCAGCACCGGAGGGCAATGAGTGCCTGACCTCGGTCACCGCCCTGCTACTCAGCAGGGTCACAGGGTCCAGGCCTCCGGTGTGCTCGAGGATTTGAATGCTTCCTTTAGATCGTCTGGCTTTGGGGACTCCAGACTTTAGTTATCTGGCACTTCACAGTGAGGACATAGAAGCCACATTTATTGCTTGTTCTTTGCATAGTACTTCAGGTCATCCCAGAATGCTGCATGTCACACATACTTTATAATTCACGAGTAATCTGGGCATAGAAAAACATCTATGAAACATTTTCTGTGTAAATAATCGCACAGTAATTGGGTACGTATATGCCTGGCACTGAGATAGAAATGGGAAGATCACAGATTTCAGTGCTAACTGTGCCATTTCAGAGCAACCAGACGCTGTGTCCGCCAATCAACCAACAAATCAATCAATCAATCAATCAATCAATTAATGAGCAGGAAGGTATGCTGTGTCTCCAGGCTTTCTTTATTTATGAAGAAACTGAGGTTCACAGCACTTATGTACATTGTCTGAGGTTAAGTGAATGATTCAGCTAAGAAGTCAGGTATATTTTATTATTAAAGAAATTGAATATAGGAAAGAAAGAGAATGAATCCTGTTTAATTCTTAGGCTAACATAACGATGATTCCTTCCAAATCTTTTTTCAAAATAATCACAGGAATCCCTCCACTACCATTGTGTTTTCTTTTAACCCACATGTAGTCCTGCATCAGATCAATCACAGGCCAAGGGACTCCCAGCCAGGGTCTGCTCTGCTCAGGATTTTGTTCCCTCAGAGTCGCCCCCATAGTGGGAAGTGCAGCTGATCCTTCAGGACTGAGTGGCTACGTATGACAAGGAGCTTAAAAGTCCCCAACTGCCCAAGGTTGCAGCGACCGCTTCTCTGGGTATGTGGCGGCACGTATCTGTGGTCCTAGCACTCTTAGTGGCTGAGGCAGGAGGGCAGCAGGCTTGAGCCCTGCCTGGGCGACTTAGCAACTTAGTGAGACCATGTACCAAAGGCGGAAATACACAAATAAAGAGGCAGGGAGTATCACTCAGTGAAAAAGGCTGGATTAGATCCCCAGCACTGAGGAAAAACACAAGGTTGTTCATTACAGCCGGCAGTAGAGATGACTCGCACAATTTGGGAACCACCCATAGTTCTGCGTTGCATCCAGTGTGGCAACAAAGGGAGCTTAATATTTCAAGATAACCCATGGATTGAGGCAGTCAGCGTAAATTAAGTGTGAGCAGCAAGAGAAACCATGACGCACCCGTGGAGTGCCTGCAGGACGGTGTCGATATTCTTGGGAAGCTCCTGCTCAGCGTCACCGCAGGAGCAGGACTTTGTCACGGGACAATTAGCACGGGACAGTTAGCACTGTCCCGATTCAGCTGAGGACTTAAGAGTAGCAGCTTTGCGGAAACCACAGATTCATGAACTAAATGTGCTCGTGCCGCGGTTCACAGCATTGCGTTGGCCAATTCTGACAATAGAGTTGCAAAAGTGAAATCACAGGACTCCGCTTAGAAACTTTTCACAGGCACTAGGGATAGCTTTAGTTAGATCGGTGTGGGTTATTCTGTTCTAAAGCAAGTTGGTGGAGAGCTACACCACATCAGGTGTGGGCTTGGTTTATTCAGTACAAACGTCCCAACTATAAAGTGACACGTACGAACAGGAGGAAGAGAATTTTGTCCACAGGAAGTACAGAAGCGGACGAGTTTAGAATTCCTCGGCGTTCCGCATGCTGGACATAGGCCTAGAGGAAACCACGGCCAAGCCCCACGGAGGGTTTCCCCCAGCCCTTTGGTGCTTCTGTTTCAGTACTAGTCACTCAAATTCTTGCCTGGGTTCGCACTGTCTGCCCAATCACACCGGTCAGAGATGTTCTCAGCACTGCTTAGAACTAACCGAAGGAAGTTGCCCAAGGAAAACTCCCTGGTACAGATGACCCAGTTGTCAAGGAACTGCTGAAGGCTGGGCGCCAATATCCTTGGAGTCTTCTGAGGCTTTTCAGGGTAAGACTTGGTGCCGGTCAGTTTGTCACCACTCCCTGTGCCTTTAGCAGACTGATTCAGTGGCAGAGGCTGATGCAAGAAATGCTCAGAGTTTTGTTTTTCTCAACAGGAGTCAAAGGCATCAGTAGTTTTGGGGGCCTAGGCCTGTGGTTGCCAAGCTGCAGGACTGATAACATATTCCAAGGAAGCGCTGAACATCTCAGCCAACAGCTGCAGACACGTGAAAGTCAGAAGTCACTAATGTAATGTTCATCAGTTTTCCAGGAAGGTAACACATTGTAAAGCATAAGTGAGTAACTATCCCCAGCTGACCTCAACTCAATAAATCATTCTGATTCCCCTTTAATGTTGAAAAAAAAGTGTGCCTTATCCTTTAAACCTAATTTTTCCTGTTAAGTCTAGACTAAATATTTTAGGCTTTGTGAGATTTTCAGTCTTTGATACAAAAAAGTAAAAATGTAAAAACTCGTGTATCTGAAGAGCAGCCACACAAAATATTCACACTAATGAGCATTACTGCTCACAAACCTTTATGCAAAAAGTCAGAGACAGGGTCTTGTGGGCCATCCACTGTGGTTTGCAGACCCTATTTGGGGTCAGATCTACTATTCTTTGGATTTAAAACCTGAACATCAGGAAGTTGATCCCTCGAAAGTCTTCCTCCCCTGGTTCACCAAACAAACAGCTTGTAATCTGTTTTTTAAGTGTTTGCTGGTGGGCTGAGGGTGCACTCAGTGGCAGAGCCCGTGTTGTATGTGTGTGAGACCCTGGGTTCTAGCCCCCGCACATGAAAATATAAAATAAAATCCTGGCTGCTAAGTGGAGAGATGGATTCAGATCAGGAGCTCATTCTGCCTGGGGTGCAGAGAAGCCTGAACTGTGGCATCAGTTTCTGCAAGCAGCAAGAGCTTTACTGTCCATCACCTGAAAAGAGACAGGATGCATTCGAACTTGCCTCCTCCAAGGACTTGTCGTGAAGGGGTTAAGTGGTGTGGGAGGAGATTCAAGAGGAGACAGAGGGTGATGGTTACAGCAGCTGGGGGTTGCAGTCTCTGCTCCCTGGGTCTGTCCTGCAAGGGTTGAGGACCACTCAGCTCAGGTCTAGGTCTGTGAAGCTCCGCTCTGCTTTCTTTCAGACTCTCAAAGTCACTTTGCATCAGGTCTTAGGACTCTGTGCCCAATCTTGACAAATACCTTCAATGGCAGTTTTTGAAACAGGAATTGCTGTTTTATGGCCCCACTTCGAGACAATCAGTGATAACCTGACTCTATTAAACTTAGTTCTTTTCTGCAGATGATATCCTGGGTTAAGGTTAGGTTTTAATGATCTTTTGGAAGATGGAATCCCAAAACAGTGAAACTTGAGGGAAAGATGAAATGCGGAAGAAAACTCTAAGAAACAAACACACGGTGACATATGTCTTAGCCTGGCTGACATAGCAGAGTCCCATGGTGGCCTAACTTGCTTCAACACAGCACATGTTTGTGCCTTGCTGTCCTGGAAGCTGGATGTGGGAGATAAAAGCTCCAGCGTGGTTGGGTTCTGTGAGCATTTGGCTGCTGCTGTTTATATACAGACTTCTCACTGTGCCCTACGCTGTGGTGGTGAGTTCCAAATGGCTTTCTAGAATCTTTAGGAGTCCTATCCCCTCATGAGAGCTGCATCTGTGTGACACATCACCGTGGAGGTCCTGTCTCCTGATACCAGCATCTTGAGAATCTGAATTTCCGCACAGGAATTTGGGGAGAACATAAACATCGTAATGATCAGAACAACCAGGATGGCTGTCCCTTCCTAAAATAAGAGTTTCATGTTGCTAAGATACCTGGAAGAAAGTGCATTAAAAGATCATTGCTCAGGAAGAGTAATGGGAAAGGTACTTATCAACCGAATTCCACTGGTATCTCATTGGCTAAGCATGATAAAGAGGAGGTTAGTACTCTAGAATTTCTAATTTGCCTTCTCTGTGTCTTAGCCAATTCGGGAAGTTAGGTCATATTTAACTATGTTCAGAGGCCCCAGAAACTTGTTGTAGGTGGAAAAACTAAACAACCCTCATGAGAACGGACCATTTACCCAGAAATGCAAGGAAGTTAGTGTCTGAGCCAGAACATCCCCAAATCCTGATCAGCCTCGGTGTGGCATCATGAACTGTCAGTGACGCAGTTCATTCCTGCATCCCTCAGAATTGCTTACATCATGCTCCTATACTAAATTATTAAAGAATAGTAAGTCCCCAAGAATGATTCAAATGTGATCATCCTTAATACTCACTTACGATGATTTCTAAATGTAATGGAGAGTGCTTAAAACAGAACAAAAGCTAAAGAAACAATGTGGGATTCTCACTCCTGCTTCTCTTCCTGAGAAATTAATTGATAATCGTATCTTTCTCCTGGACCATCCATTATGGATTTTTCATATCCTTGCAAAGTACATCAATTTTCAGAGAAAATTTTCAATCAAAGAAACCTAGAAACCCCATCCTTTAAAATTCCGAATCTTTAATTTTCATATCTTCATTGGATCATTATCGTTAAATTTCCCACAAAGGGCTTTTCTTTTTCTTTTTTGTTTGTTTTGTATTTTTGAGACAGGGTCTTACTATGCAGTCCAGGCTTTGATTTCCTATGCTACCAGTCTGAATTTGCAGCTCTCTCACAATGGCTTATCCACAGACAGAATTCATGCACACAGTCTTGGAATAAGAAGCACATTTTACAGCAAAGGGGTCAAATAATGAGTGCAGTGCCATGGAGCTCACCAGTATTGTCATGAGCACCAGACTAAAGTCGGTTTATGGAAACTCTCAGAAGGATAATTAAAAGCACAGCTGCAGAACAAACTCAAGTACTTTGCCTTCAAAGTCAGGGCTCCGCTCCTGCTTGCACTAAAGATGATGAAACAGTGGTACACCAGAGTTGAAGAGATAAGGATGAAAATACAAGTGATGTATCTCTTCATATATTCACCAGGGAAATTCTGTCCTCACAAACGTGGGTTCTATCTCTGGTTCTTAGAAGCAGGATTTCTGCCAGGGAAATACAGGAACTATTCACCAAAACAGAGGCTGTCATTGCAGTTTCAACACTGAGCTTCTTGTGGTTTTGGATGGGTAGACAAATTTGGTTACTGAGTACTTGCTTTAAAATGAGAATCTAAGATTGGTGGTTCCTGCAATGTTTAGAATCTCAGACAAAGACAAAACAGGGCAGTAAAACTAAGTGTCTGGCTTTGGCCATCTTAACAAAATAATGCAAACTGGTCAGTTCATAAATAAAACGGGTCATTTTTGTCATAGAGTTGCATGGTTTAACTCTGAGATCAGAATGCTGACATGCTCAAGTTCTGGTCCCGTTCTGGGCCCCGTTCAGGGCTGAAAACTCCTGACTTCCTGTTGGATCCTCACAAGGTTCTAGCTCTGCCTTTTGCTTAGAAAAGCAGGAAGGCTACATGAGGCTACATGGCCTGATTACTTTTCAGTGGTCCCACATTCTAACACATCAGCTTTACAGGACCTGGCTCTCATGAGGATGATCTGACTTCTGCGGGGAGAGGATGGAAACTCTGCAGTAAACTTTGGGCAGAGCCAAAGGCTCTTCCCCAATCTAATAAAGTTTTACCAAGAAAATCTACTTGTCCCCTCATGGATAATTCATTCACTCACCAACAACCATTAAATTAAGCATTCATGGACAAGATATCACCCTTCCTTTGAGAGCTAAGAATGGGTTACAAAGACACATATCCTGCATTTAGGGTATTGGCAGTCTTATAATCACATCAAATATTTATGTTTTAATAATTTTTTTCATAGTAATGGTTGTGCCTTAGGTAGATGTTACCACAGAGAAAATTAAATTTTACTTGAGCACATCCCATCAACTAAATCCCTTAATTTTCATAAGCACACAAAAAAATTTCCTATTTTAGCTCAATGGAGCAATGCTCACATTGTCAAGAATTTGGAATATAAAAAAGAGGACTCTTAGGCTGGTCATGTTTTCTGCCTGCTCGAATTGGGATGTCCTTTATTTGCTGAGTTAAATGTAACAGAAAGGGTAATCATGTTTTTATCATCCTTAAGAAACATCCCTTCAGCAAAATACCCACCTGGAGAATTACTTCTCTTCTAGTGTATACCAGCCCTGTCTACTTAGATGATTTCTACCTATGGCCTCTAAAAATACACAAATAGTTAAAAAGACTTATATAGCAGGCTTGTGCTTGGGATTGATATAACAGATTTTTTTTCCTTTTATTGATATATGAGTTTGGAAATTTCATTACCATTTAGTTGTCCTATAATCCCTGGGAGATAATCAGCAAAGCAAATACTTAAATAACTTTTAATATTAAATTTTGATATCCTTGATTTAATTTTTAGCATTATGTATTGTTTTTCTGACACATTATAATTAAATGTCACACTAATTTTTTCATAAGTAGAGACTCTAGAGAAAGTTTAAAAAAACTACTCAAAATGTGAAAAGTTCAGTTGTTAAAAAAATTTCAGAGTGAATTAGATTTTATAGCACAAAGGGTGTTAAAATATGTGGGAATACAAGAAACATAAAATTAAATCAAATACATATTCAGTAGTTTTCAGGCAAGATTGTATTATATACAGAATATGCAAAATAGATAATAAAAATATGCATATCGTGTCGAAGCAAAAGTGGAATGAAATTCTTAAAACCCTTAAAATATAAATTATTTTATGTGTTTGGATATATAAATATGCATGTATATTTCAAGACTTAATCTTCACAAAATATTGGCACTACTTTCTCTATTTACACTTAAAAAGAAGATATTTTTCTATTACAGAACCACATATAATTCCTTGCAGAGATGAGAACATATCCATTCTTATTTTCATTGTACCAGAATGTTATTATATACATTTCAAATAATTTAATTTAATACATTCAAAAGTTGAAATGAAATGCATCTGAATTTATAGATCATTTTTGAGAAATAATGTTTCCAGTGCTAAGAAAAATTTTTAAAAAAGACATTAAGATTAAATAGAACCATGAAGGTTAGAGCTGTGATATTTTGTAAAGGAGAGATCAGTAGGAAATGTGAAGTAAATTTCTTTAAATGCTGAAACATGTAATGACAAACATTTCGGTATTTAACATTCATTAATTTTATTGAATAAAATTAAAAACAATATTAAGTATATGTACATATATACTTATATTTATTATATACCTATATATGCATGTATACTTAACATTATATAATAAATATATGTTATAAATATATATCATATATCATAACTATATATTATATAATATGAGTGTAAATCTATATTATAAATGTTATACATATATATGGAGAAAGAGAGAGAGCGAATGTACCAGGAACTCTTCAAGACATTGGGAATATCTTAGTACACAGCAGAGATGAAATTCTGTCCTTTGACATAGTTTGAGGACTGTTAGAATCCAGTGACATTAAATAACATACGTATATCTGCCCATGTAATTGATGCTGTAAAATAAGATTACATGCCACATGATGCCTGCAGTGATCGTAATTACATTGCTCTCAGAGAGTGGGTAAACATGCATAGCACACATTCATTATTTCTGTCCCCTTTCTTACACCTCCTATAGCATCCCTCCATCTCTCAGTCCTTTTCCTTTTGCAAAATATCTCTCTGCTTTCTATTTTCCATCTTTCATTCTGTTCTTCAATTTACTTAGGCTTTGGGTTTGTCACATGAGAGAAACCATGGTATATTTAAGCTTTTGTGTCTGATTTACTTCATAGCATTATGGCCTCAGAGTGCACCCATCTCCCAACCTATAACCGCATGTTCATGTCCTAGTGAGAGAGTAGCACTCCGTTGTGTGTATGTGTGTAAACACCACATTTTCTTTATCCATTCACCTGTTGATGGACATGTATGCCTCTTTCAAGATCGGGCTATTCTAAGTATCACAATCATTGCTATCAAATGAATATGCAGGTGTCACTGTGATAGGATGGCTTTCACTCTTTCTGAAGGATGAGTAGAAGGGGAATCAGATTAGTAAGCAAAAATACCCAGACTAAACTCTAATTCTGCCACTTTCTCATAACTTATCTCTTTTGCAATATACTGAATCCAAGAAGAATAATTTTACTAGGGAGAATTGAAAGGAATTTATGAGGCAAGAGAAGTTAGTCACATGGATTCTTGTCCTTGCCATGAGTTCACATTTGAAGTGGGCATAAGCATTTGCCATAGTTTCAAAGATTCAAGATTAAAGGAGTCTCACACGTAAAATACAGGATGGCCTGAAGAAGACCATGGCTGTAGAAAAGTGCTAATTTTCCTGCTGACTTATTTATTAGATCATCTCACTCTATAGTGAAATCTTCCTTTCCTTTTCGTACTTTCCCGTATTTTCTTCAGAGACATAATTACTATTAATGCTTTCAAGTGTTTTATCAGTTCTCACCCCGAAAATGACCACTAGGAGTTGCTGGCATGTCACAGTTATTCTTTTCATTGTTAAGGTAAATTTGTAGGGACTTCAAGTCTTCCATACTTAAATATGATATAATAGCTGACTAGCAGTGGCCTGTATCTAGATTCGGCCTTAACCGCTTACAAGGAGATAAATTTCCATAAAAATATTGCTTCTCACAGGCAGTGTATGCAAGCCTATAAATAGAAGACTTCCTCGTATTTATAGATAGGGGTTGGAGTCAATCTATCACGTCTTCTCCATTTAGTATATGCAGAATTACCCTGAGATTTTTAATTTACATCATTGTATTTAATAGTTCTAGCATTTTTCCTTTTCTAAACCAACTTTCCCTCCCTCCTTCTTGTCTTCTCCTCCTTTCTTCTTTCCTTTGTTCCTTTATTTAGCCATTCTATGAGAACTTTTCAGCCTTCATATGTAAAATGAATTGAGAGTTGTAGCATAATGAAAAAAACGCCTATAATTAAAACCACTCTACAATATAATTATTTTAGTAAGAATATTTGTAAAGCACAATTGTAACTATAGGCAGTATTGTGTAGAGTGCCAGAAAATTTAGGGAAAACCCTCCTGAAGGTCACTACTACATTAGTGAGAGACAACAGGCTTTCCGTTCTCAGTTTACCTCAGACAAGCCAGAAGAATCGGATGAGTTATTCAGTTTTTCTAGCACTAATTTTATTTATTTTTAGACTGGAAAGAATAATGCTTAGTAGAAAGACTGAAATAACATTGGAAATTAGATTGCTTCTGCCTGTTTAGAGCAGGTGGTTTCCATAATTATACATGCTTGTGGAACAGTTTGTCTGCATTAGTGTGTTTTAAAGTATACAGAAATGCATCGCAGCGAAGATGAAACAACTGCTGAGAAGGCCGGGCTGGTCACCCAAGGTCATGCCCCGTTCAATATTCACTCTGACTTGGGTCCTGGAGAAGGTTTGGCTAGGTATTTTCTCTTTCTTTCTTTCTTTCTTTCTTTCTTTCTTTCTTTCTTTCTTTCTTTCTTTCTTTTTCTTTCTTTCTTTCTTTCTTTTCTTTTCTTTTTTCTTTCCTTCTCCCTTCCTTCCTTCTTTCCTTCCTTCCTTCCTTTTTTCTCTCTTTAATTCTTTATTATTGCTAAGGCAGAGGTATTGAACCTAGGCCCTTGCACGTTCTAGATTGTTCCATCATACTATAGAAAAAAAAATGGTTATCATCAAGAAAGCAAGTAATAACTAATGCCAGTGATGCTGTGGGAGGAAAGGAACCCTTCTAGATTGTTGGTGAGAATGAAAATTAGTGCAAACATTACAGAAATCAGCATGGTATTTCCTCAAAAAATGAAAACTAGAAATTCCATTTGACCTAGCTAGCCCTCTTCTAGGTATCATTTGGAAAGAGTTAAACGTTTCACATGACCTTGATAAATGCTGAGCCATTTTGTAACAGCCCAATTCATGACAGCTAAATTTTGGAAGCAACCTTTATGTTCATGAATAGAGGAATAAATAAAGAAAATACTACTCTGCACAAAGAAGGATAAGCTTAGTCATTCGTAGGAAAATGTAAACCCTTTAAGACAATAGTGCTAAATGAAATGTATCAGGCACACAAGCTCAAATATTGAATGGTTTCTTTAATGCAAAAAGTATAAATAGGGCAAATAAAAGATAAATAACAAGAAGCATGGAGATACATTTCCTGAAAATGATCCGAGGACCACGAAATGGAGAGGAGGAACCGAGACGAAAAGAGAAGAGAGATGCGCTCTGTGCGCTCCCTGCGGGAATGCGGTCGTCCTGCAGTCTGATGTGAACGAACCAAAAGTAAAAGTTACGCAAAAAAGCGCCCAAATATGAAAAGCTATTTTATATAAACACAAAAGTAAGTTTTGTAAGGTTTTATTAACCCTTCAAAGTACTTTCATCTGTTTTTCTTTTTAGAACCTTTAAGTAGAAATGATTTCAAGACATTAAGAGCAGTTATCTCTAGGGGGTGAAATTCTAGACCTATATCATGCTCTTTTTGGTCATTTTATGCCTTTCCTCCGTGATGTAGGTATGTTGCTTTTGTTTGTATTTTTATTTTTAATAAAAGTAATACACACAAGGCAATATCCAAAACAGGTATTCATAATAAAGTTCACAGTTTTCTTGGTACACAGGCACACACTAAGCATTTACATTATGAAGTTAATATTTCCATTAATAATTTTCTCTGATTTTAAATAAAGCCATTTACATAGTAATTAAAGAAAAATCTCTCTTGAGTAGATAAAAATAACATATAGAATTAGCAGGAAAATAAGCAGGTGTGTTATTTTCTTACAGCTCATTTAGGTAATGTCATGCATAATGTATTCTCACTGCAAAAAATAAAAGGAATACGACCTAGTTGCCGTTTGTCAGTTGCATAACATTACTGCAGGAGTTGAATTCTACTCTGTAAACGAAGCTAACAACATATCTTTAAGGAGATGACACAAAACACGTTTTAACCACACATTTAAATGCATGTCATGGACTCTGAGTGATTAGTGTGTCCGGAAGATTCCTCTTCAGAACAAAGGTGCCAATCTGGTGGGAGACATTGGTAATCAAGTGGTCTAAGTACGGTGGTGGGCAGGGAACAATAGAAAAATCTGTTAAGTTTTTCTGAGTCCATAAACTAGCTCTGAAAAATAAACGTGCTTCAAGGTTTGGCAATACAGAAAGAATTTTCTAGCTTAGGGGTTGCAGTTGAATAAATACCATCTTTGAGAGATGAACAAAATAAACCATAAATTTTAGGACACAAGCTTGTTTTTACTTCATAAGCCTCTGATGAGGTGTCATTGTAGTGATCTAGAATATTAACTATTTAACTTTACTCACAAGAGAATAAGTGAGACAGGTCTTTTGGAAAGGGACCAAGAAATGGAGTGAGGGAGGAGAGAGAGGGGCTAGGAATGAGATGGAGAAACAGCTAAGATTTGTGGGGCGCAAACACAGACTCCCCACAAGGAACGTGGTCACCGTTACGGCGGACTACAAAGGCACATTAATAATGAAACATTGAACAAAAACACCTAGGGAAGTTATTCAGCCTGCATTCTGCACTTGGCCTTGAACATGGTATGAGCACTCACCTTAGCCGTATTAGCTGGGCATTTTTTGTTATGTCTCTGCTTTCATTCTTTTCTTTCCACTCCCAGAATAACTTTTCATCTTATTCAGTTCATCTTCTTTTTTCTAACAACTTTGTTGTGTCTCCAAGTTATTCCTTTTCTTTCCTGGACTTGAGTTTTCTTGAAACATTTAAGAAGAATGAGTTGGCTTGAGTTTGTTTCCAAAATTATATTTTAAAATTTTAACATAAGTTGCATTGCAAAGAGAAACAGGTTTCCTATTTAGAGTACAAGTCACAAATTCTGTATTGCTATTTGGGGTTTCAAAACTGTAACTTGCACATTTTTATCAGTACATAAAGTGAGAATATTGCTTTTAAACATTTTACATTTTAAACATCATGTGATTTTAGGAGCCATCCTCTCCTGTGACCAGGCTAGGGGCAGTGTCCACTGCATCCTCTCTGTCCTTGCTTGCCCTGATAGTCAGATCCTCAAAACACATGGGCCTCCATCAGATTTAGTGAGATGTAAATCACTGGCTTTTTCACAGAAGTGAAACATCTAAGCCTTTCTACAACTTCTATGACGCTGAAATATTCCAAAGAATAAATTTTGAAAGTAAGAATCAACACTGAAAGCAGGAAAATTAACTTTAGCACTCAAATTATTATTTTCTCTCTTTTCTGAGCAGTGTTAATTTGTTATACTGAACAGCGGGTTTCGTTTGGACACCGGTGTATGTGTGAGTTAACGAACTTGGATCATTCTCCCAATCTCGTGCCCTCCTCTGCCCTTGCCCTCTCTGATCCTTTCTCCCTTTCCTAGGAAGCTCAAAGTGTTTTTTGATATGAGTCATGAATTGATTTTTTCACGCACAATTTAGCCACATAAATGTCAATGAAATGTCACTATTTCAACAGAGAACAATTTTTATGAGAGCTAACGTGTATAAGCAATAGAAAATAATTTTAACTTAATGTGAAGAGAATCTTTAACAACCTGTAAGATCATAGTCTAACGTTGGCACAAAGGAAACGAAAGTGGGGAATACAGCAGAACTTTTCCAAAGTTCCTTTTTTAATGTAACGACAGGACTGTTTACTGAACACACACACTCATGTTGGTTGCTGGCTGGTTGGTTACTTACATACATGGGTGCAAACACAGATACAGCGCAGTGCTGCAAATTATTTTCTAATCTAGTTTACATAAAGAAAATCCTTTGTATCTAATAATAGATAACCTCGATATCTCATGAACACTCTTTAAGAATAACCATTTAAAAAATTTGAGACCAATTCATTGGACACGTGGACTAAAAAGAAAAACGGGTTTTAACACAGTGCCATGTTCAGTTTAACCCTGAGTATTTGTGTGTATTACAAAGCATCTCAAAGTTGTATATTTATAAGCAGTGGAGCATGACTTCATCGCACTCCCTGGGTTCTTGGCTAAGAATGCACTGACACTGATGACGATCTCAGCTGGGATGCGACTTCTGCCTGATTCCAAATTTAACAGACAGTGACCGCTCGCGTATTTGGGAGTGAGCAGTATACACTCTGAGCGTGTTACTTTGCACGGGTTTGAAGAGTTTTTAAATGGCACGCTGAGTCACATAACATTTCTCTCGTGCTCATAGTCTCAACTAAACACCCGATTCAAATTTACTCATGGCTGGTGTTCATTAATCCAGTTTCTACTAAAACACACAGCATTTTTGTATTCAGCACACACAGATGCAAACTGACCTCACAGTTTTTTTGTTTTTGTTTTCTGCTGCTATTTCAATTTATTTAAATTTTCATGAGGCAGAAATGCAATGCATTAAGTCACTTTCCTTTTGAAAACACAAATGCATAATAATTAGGGACCCAGAGAGCTCAGAGAAGCACAAGCTTAGCCACGCGGTAATGCAAGCTCACATCTGCCGTCAGTCTAAAAATGTCACACAGAACTAATTCTGCTTCCACGCAGATGTAATTTGCTTCTTAGCATTCGCATGGGGAATTAGCTCAGTGATTTCTGTTTAAATCCATTTATGACTTCATTTTTGTTGTGTCTTCTTTCAACTGAGCTACTGGGAAAACAATGCACCTGTGTGCAGAGCCAGTTACGGTAGATTTGCGATTTCAAGCCATAAGATGCTTCAAAATTACCTAGTGAGCCTTCGAGTTTTCTTTAAGAAAATCCTGTCCCTTTCCGTTTAATTCATTCCTATCCATTCACTTATTCAGTCCAAACTCACCATCTGCCCCCATCCCCTGCTTATTTCCTAGAGAAAATAGAGAACCCCACGAGCTCAAGTCCTCAGCTCCCTGAGACCGCAGTGGTGCCTCAGTGGTCCACTGTCTTCTCTCTTTCCTGTTACCCTGCATTCAGGGTCTTTTGGCCGTCCTCATAGTGCTCTACCACCTCTGTTTGCACAAATCCTCCTGATCTGAACAAATCCCAGCCGTCCCCTGGTGACCTTCTGCCAGTTTCACACACACGTTGAAATATAAGTCATTATCACCAGAGTCAGTTTAGGACTCCAGTCACACCTCTCTCCCTCACTCGTCTGTACAATGGATTTCTGAATACTAGCATTAGAAATCAGTCTTGCGAACTGAACTTTAGTATTTAAGTAAGTGATTAGGGGATTCCTGCGTCCTTTGCCATCTTGTTCCTCTGGGTTGGTCCTTGTTTCTGCACTTTCTTTAGGTCAACAATTTTCAGGACGGCATAATTGCATATTTTAGTATTTTGGGACTTCACCAGCATTTTAATATTTCTACTACACCTACACTAATGGGTCAGCACTGTCATTTTATTAAGTTATTATGGTCTCCTCCATCTATGGTTTACTCTGCTAACTGTACTCTCCAACTGTTCCTTACTCAGGAATTAGGCTGCTGTCAATTAAATGAAAAATTTCCCCTATGAATATGCTCTGTGAAATTCTGACCAGTTTCTCCATTTGTCTTGGAGAAAATCAACACCTCTGGCGACAGTGGCTTCCCTGCCTCACTCTGAATCAATAGGGTATCTTTCGTCCCGGTTCCCTGTTTTCCTTCAGAACTGCTTCTCTCCTTAAATGTATTAGCCATCAGTTACCCTAAAATGTCTGGGTAGCTGCTTTCTCCGGGACTACTCTGTCCTTGGAAATTTCCCCAGGCAATTCCAGTTCATCACTAAATCTGGGCACTGATTTTTAGACGGGATGAACCGTAATTGCTGCATCTTGGCCGGATCTCTGTTATTATTCTTTCATAGGAACTTGATCAACTTGATCTCTTATTGTGTGCCAAATTATGTCTCCTTCATTCAGTTATTCATTCTTCAGTTTATTTTTTCCATTTGATTCCCTAAGGAATTACTAATATCGAGCATATTTTTTGCACATGTTTTGGGATCAAATGTATGTGTTTAAAGTATTTCTTTAAGCCATGTAGTGATTAGAAACTTAACCAGAAATTTTGGTGACGGTAACAGTCACTAATTTGTTTCAAGTATGAAGTCCATGTCTGTGTAATTATGCAAGAGGTTGGTTAGGGAGGTGTGGGGGACCAGAGGTGTGGGTCAGGATGGCATCTGTGTACCACAGGGCTGGAGGATCCATAGCTTCTCCGCCCAAGGACTGAGGGTCCCTCATCCCCAAACACACCAGTGGGGGCTCCAGGAGAATGCTGAATTTTAATCTAAAAGATGTCACTCATGCTGTGTAAAATTGGGCAACTACTGCTTTTTGAGTGCTGTATAATCATCCAAAGCTTACATGATCTAATTCAATCTTCAGTATTATTCCATCAGTTTTATTTTTCCCAATGAAAGTTGGGAAGAAATTTGGAGGAATCAAAGTCCAGGCTGTGTGAGGACATAAAATGAATAAATGACACAGCTGTGCTCCAAGGGATCTATTTTTCGCTGAACCCATTTCCCTTATAAGAATTTGGTTTCCTTGTGAATGACACTTTTTACGTGTTGATTGACTAGTCGACTTACCTGCACAAAAAAAGCCCTCAATGAAAGGTAGTAACTTTTAAAAATTGAGCTGACAGATGAGCTTCTGCTGGCTGCCTGGCCTCCTACAAAAACGAAGCCCTGACCAGGCCTTTTCACCGCAGGGGAGGAGGACAAAAACAAACTCACTACAGTATCGCTGCTCTTTCTCTAACCTTTGCCTTACTCTTTTTTATGTTTCTTTTTCCTTATACCATTCCTGGAAAAAGTTGACAGAAGATTATTTCCAACTTTGTTAGTTTGCAAAACATGATTTTCCATCAATTCTTTGTTTTGCTGAACACCCCATCTCCTAGATTATTATTATTATTATTATTATTATTATTA
>NW_022900939.1:44431326-44441120 GCF_012274545.1 Fukomys damarensis
GGGGATTAAACTCAGGTCCTTGCGCTTGCAAGGCAGGCCACCTAAATGATGAGCTAAATCCCCGGCCCCTCTCCTAGATTATTGAAAAAAGATGACTTCCAATAAAAGGCAGACTAAGGTTTACATTTCAGCAACACTATGTTTTAATTGGTTATTCCTATGTGTTTTAAATTGCTTTTCTAAACTTAGAAGAGCAATGCTTACATGAATAAATGTGAAATTGTTCATGAAAATAAAACAAAACAAAACAAAACCTGGCTATAGCTTTGTCACAGTTAAGATTGGCATTAAAAAAAAAAATGCTCCCAAAAGACTGTAGTAAAGTTGCCGATTGAATGCTCTCATATTACCAGAACATTACAGGAGACTGTGATTAGCTAAGGCCCAAGCAGGCCACAAAATGTGGCTGTGCTTTTTGCTGGACAGAAGGAGAATGGAACATTAATACCTGGTTTCAGTGTGCTTAATGACAGGCAATGACGGGGGAGTTGGGTGGGTGAGGAAGCCAGAGAAGGCGATCCAGTGCCAATGAGAGTGGTATATGACCACTTGAGGCTGAAGCCAGGGTTCAAAGGGATACGGACTATGTCTCCTTCAGACCTCACTAGAAACAAGAGTCACTGCAAGTGTACAGTGAAGATCTTCAGTTTAGGGACTTTGAAAGAATTTGCCATACTGTGAGTGTGCAGACCTGACGGAATTTACAAAGGATGAGTAAGACTAGGGCAACGTAACCAAGGGAAATACTGGCTACTGCTGGTAATAATAGTACAGGAGAACAAAGCCTGGCTAGCAGTGCACTGCATTCATCGGAGGAGGGAGGCCGGACAGCAGGCATGCCTGCAGTGGATCCTATTCTGGCTTTGAACTAGAATTGCAGGGGTAGGGGGTTATGCTGTAGGGTACTCATCACGGTCCTTCGCTCCTGTGCCTGCACTGACTTCTGGAGCTGAGCTTGGAAAGGCAGAAGGCCTTGGTGGTCATTGTACTCTCCAAAATCCTCCCAAGCAAACCCAAAGAGTCTGTTCAAGTTGCACAGCAGGGAAGTGAGAGGGCCATTTCACAAGTTCATCCACCCAATGCCTTCTCATTTTATTCAGTTGATATTGGTTACAAAAACAAAAAGATGCAAGTTCCCAATTAATCATGCTGTGATATGTCATGTAGCTAGAATTAAAACCAGTTAGAGAAATAGTGAAAGCATATAATTTGTGGATTTGGGTGAATTAAAAGGCAACTTAATGGAGAATGTCTATGGCTTATATTTTAATCTCTCCAAAGAGGTTTAAAGAATACTTGACCATAACATTTCTAGCATTTATCAGAATATTACTCTCCCCATGGGGGTTCATATCTCATGGAATGTTATTTCAGTGGTTTTATGTTCAAAACAGTCATATTTGCTTTAAACCGCAAAGCATTAAATACCATAAAATATCTCAATCTTACATATTTGTACATTAAACATGCACTTTTGTATCACTGCAATTATAAATAATGGCTGAAATCTTAAAATCTCAGAAGATGGTGACACTCGTATAATTGCCAAAGAAATTGGAAAAGCTCACTATAATAACTTTCTACAAGTACTATAAAAAGTGTCACAAGTTGGACGAATTAAACAAAATTTATTTCCTCACAGTTACGCATGGTGAAATTCTACGACACGAACAGTATGGGTTTGTTCTGAGATTCTTTTCCAGGTTTGCTGTCATTTTCTCCCTACGTCTTCTTGCTGTGTTTTCTGTACATGTATGTGTCCAAATTTCCTCTCCTTCAAAGGAAAGCAGTGAAACTGAATTAAGGCCCATCCCAATGACTCGAATTAAATTGAAGTATTTCTGTAACTACTCTGTCATTTCAAATACAGGTACATCGCGAGATACAGATGATTGGGACTTCAGTATATGAATTGTGAGGAACAAGCGCACTCCATGAAAGTTACTAACGCTGAGATGGGCAACAGAGTGCTGTCCATTGCAATGGCAGTTTGGGTTGTGAGTTTGATGACGTATCAGCACAGCATTGCGTAATCTGTGCGATCTTTGCGTTAAGGGTGTTTGCAGGTAAATGAGTAATGACGGGGCTGCTTTGCCGATGCACAGCCGTCTATAAGCAAGGAATTTTAAAGGTAAAAAGTGTTATAAGGCAAACTGTAGCTCCATTAAGAGAAGAGAGGCCAAGCACACTGCCAGATCATGTGCTACTCTTTCGTTGCAACATTTATCCAGTGAGAAACTCAGGGTTTCCTAGGAAACTTTCTCTACCAAGGTTGTTATAAAACCACAGAATGCGCAACACAGGGTGTCATGTGACGCCCTAGTATTATAGCATTAGCGTAAGTGGGATCTGGGGAATTTAATACACAGGCCAGAGCAAAGAAATGTAGAATTTATGAGTTTTTACACAACTTTTGAAAACCCAGGAAGCCATTTGTCCTTTGGAATAGTTTGCTTGTTTAGGTGGTGTGAATATACACACTATGCATTTAAACATATCACCGTGTGCGTTATCACTGCCGTGTTAGCAGTGCGTGGTAATATTCACAGACAGAAATAATAATCATCATGGAATGAAAAAAGAAATCTGAAAATGAAAGTATGAGGTCGGAAGATGAAAAATATGGTGTCAAATGCCAAAAATAATTTTTGTTTCAGGTTGAATATTCATGTTATATTATTTTGTAATTGAAATTATATTTCAAAAAAAGTTACATTTTTCATTATTAAAGTTACTGATGGAAAACAGTGACCATAATCAACTGTTTAGATGCAATATAAATATGATTTGTTTTGGAAAAATACTTTCTTTTTTTCATTTCTACAGGAAGAAATGGTTCAGAAATAATTGGTGTCAGCCATGTAGCTGTTACCACGGGAGCGGCTCTACCATTACTCCAGGTAGTTTCAGTTGTGAATGTGATGAACAATTTTCAGGTAAAAACTGCAAATGTATGTACATATTTATATAAATATACACAAACATTTTAATTTTGTCATTTATTTCAAATTTAAAAATTTCCTTTATTGAAAGTGAAATTTAAATAATTTTACAGTGAACTTATTGTAAGCTTGATTTCAATTTCGTTATTAGAAGTAAGCGATTATATCGTTAGATGTTCCATAACTTAAGGAGATTTTGGGCCCTCGATATATCTATTTAACTGATAAAGCATATTCCGTTCTTGCACATAAATCACATGATTATATCTAACTTACCTAAGTCACATCAGTAGTCAAAGATCTTGTTATAAAAAGTACATTTAAAAAACTTATTTCTCCAGTGAATTTGAAGTAGTGAGCTGAAATTACTGCTGAAGTGAGTACTGTCCCTGCTCCCAGGTAATGCTTTAACAATGGCCCACTTTCAAGGTTCTCTCCTGTGTAGGGGTCACTTTTGTCCCCACCAAGAAGGCAGAAACTGCAGGGCACCTGTCCCTCCCTCCGCAAAGGGGCCCTGGGCAGAGCATCTCCGTCCACAACTAGAAATGTAAAGACCCCTTTTGCAGAAATTAAAAAAGAACATCAGTTTCTTCAAGATCCCACAGTGGTAGCACTGGGGGTGTTTCTTTTCAGGCTTTCCCAGCTGGCTGAGTTGAAGAAGGCTTGCAGTTTCTCAGTGGTTTCAAAGGCCCCTTCTCTGGGAAAAGAGGTCTTGGAGCGTGCAGTGCAAGACAGTGGGACCTGAAGCTCCTGTCAGAGGAATCTTTTTAGACCTCCTTTCTCTCAGATCATCTCCAGTCTTGAGATCAGTTATGCATTGAAGCCTGTTTACAGTGTTGGAACACAATGACAACGTGACAGCCATTTTTGAGCCCAGCGAGTAGCGACACAGTTGAATTATACAACATTTGATATACTCATTCGCTTTTTGTTAATTTTATTAAACAGGCACACATAAAAACAGGCACTATTAAAATTAATTTATAAAAAATTATTTAAGAAAAAACTAATCCAGGCTTGATTTTCACATTGCAAAGGAAATTCTAAAATAATATTTTGCATCGCCCGTATTTTACAAAAGAAAAAACTGTGTTAATCTACATTGGTCTCTAATATTGCACCACTCTCATGTCTCCGAGGGGCACATATTTCTGCAGTATGATTCTATTAATTTCATATAAAATTACCAACAGTCCTCTTCAAGGCTGTGTTATGTTTAGGAAATTTAAAATTTTTGATGAATTTGACAGTTGAACTTCTCCTGGCCATGTCGTGTTTACTTGAAGACAATTGCATTAAACATATGTTTAATTTCCTCTTAGTTCCAAAAGAAAGTTTGCAAATACAAGATTCTCTCATATATTTGTTTGTATGAAATATGCAGATCATTTTTTTAACGTTGGAATCATATTTTTTCTTCACTTTTAGCAAAATTTCTAAAGTCATTCTCATGAAATAAGTCATTTCTATGTATGATTTTTTTTACCGAATTGCCATGTTGCAAGGTCTTTTTCATCTTCATTTTGTTTTCTACATAAAATAATCCTTAAAATGTAGACACTGCCCAAACAAAGCTGGCTCTTCCAAAGCACAGTTACAATATGTAAAACCCTAGTTGGTTTTGAGTTCCACCACTGCACCATTACATTTATTAAGCAGCTTTCTTTACAGGGTGCAGGAATATATGTCAATACTGCTTTAAAAAAAACTCAAAAGTTTTGAATAAAGGTCTTTTTGGTGTTTATATTATTAAATTGTTTTATGCTTGAAATGAATTTTGAGCCAGATGTAACCAATATTTGCAATTCTTCTACTAACAATTCTTTGTTGGCATCCTGAAGTTCACTGGCAAAGTCATTCCTCAGAGAGCTAACATTTCTCAAATCCAAATGCTGCTGAACCGCTAGTGGTGAGACAAGGGACACTCGGGGTTACACTTTTCCCCACAATATTTTGTCAAATAAATTTAGCTACACTACCCTGAATAATTAAAATTGCTTGTGATTTTTGCAAATGTAGTTTTAATTTGAATTATGTGATTATTACAATAAATTTGGATCAAAGTATATATTATATGTACACCAAAATAAATTTCAAGCTGAATATTTATCTTAATTTGATTAAAAACATATTTCAGTATAATCCTAACAAAACATGTATTTATAATTTTATCACAAGTAGAAATCAATTTCTCTTTTAACATTTTTCTTGAACTGACAATCATATTTTCATTGTTGTCAGTTCCCTTGCTTTCAAAGTGGTAAGCCTTATTTAATTTTACAAATTAGAGGATGAAAATCAAACTGTTGCTAAATTTAAGTCTTTGAAACCTCTTGTTTAATTAATAGTAACCTAGCATGTTTTAACCATCTGTGGCATGATTTTGCTAATTGAACCAACATACAGACGGTGACAGTGTTGCATTTTGTCTGGACAGAGGGACTTGCAATACAAAATGAGAACTATAATTTGTGGGCAGTTATTTGGTTTAACTGAACAATCATGTTTCAGAGAGAGACAGCTAAGACCTTTTGCATCTGCACCTAGAGCAACATGAGTAGGGTCTCTTCCCAAGCAAGAGTAACATATGAAGTAGGCATGGACAATTCTGCTAATATGTACCTTCTGGTTTTCATATACCCAGTGATGTAATTAATACCTACAGTGGCTTAGTAATGGTGACATAAGGTCAGGGAAAATTACATATTCATCATCCATCTCCTGGCAAGTCTAATTTAAAATGTTTTTCTTACTAAATATGTCAGTTGTTTCTTTTGAATCTATTACATTGTATTTAAGTATTTTAGAATAAAATGTACTTAGCAGTGCATGATAAAATATGGAAACAGTTATAGACTTATGCAATGGTCAGCAATTGTTTTCCTGTAAGGTTGAACAGCCAATATTTTAGACTTTCTGCACGATATGACTGTATCATAGGAACTCAGTTCTATTGTTGAAGTAAGGGGTTAGCCATACACCATATTTAAGTGAGTAAACTTTGTCTACAGAAATAGGTGGAGGGTCATATTTGGCTCAGGGTTTACCAACCTCTTGTTTAGACATCTGATCAATGATCAAGATTCTTTTCCAAGAACATAGGGATAACTGCATGCCAGCTCCCTACATTCTTGTTGGCTTTGATTTTCCTGTCATAAATGAGACAGACAGAGCATGAGGTCCTCTGCTTCCCCTGACTCAGCTGGAACTTTGGGTGGTGCAACCTCCAGCATGGCAGAGCAGGCAGCACCAGAGATGGAAGGACTTCACTGCTTGTGGCTGTTTATGTATCAAAAGCTCCACAAATCGTCCTTTTGTAGAGCTACAGAAAACTTCACCAGAAAACTTCACAATCTGGGAAGGATTGGAGGAAGACAGGTAAATTGCAGGGATCATTTCATTAGTTGTCCTCATATTGAAATGAGTTTCTGCTGTGTATACCTCATACTCCCTGGTAGAACTTAAAGTGCAAAGTGGAAGAACCAAATCAATCTTTATTTTAATGCAAATATGAATAAGAATATTTTTTAAAGTATCATAATTTGATATTTGGAGAGAATTGAAATTTATGAACATTTTCTTTTATTTGCTGAGCATAAATTGGTGTTATCATTAATAAATATAGAAGACTAATAAGTAGAAAGTTCAATAAGTATAATAGTTTCTGCATGATTCTAAGACATAAAGCCTTAGCCAAAAATGTACAGAAAGGAACATACTTTTAAAATTTATAAAGTATGGATTTAATTGATTATCTCATCAATAATTTTGAGACTTTTATTGTTTGGATTTCTCAGAAAATTTCAGGAGCCAATATATGTAATGTATAGATTTTTCCCCCACATGATGAACTGTACATATTAATATATATTACCTGCTTTATGAAATGATTTAACTGGATTTAAATATTGAGATTATGTTTCACTTTGTCATTTTTAATTTCAAAGGTTATATTTTGAATTAGTTAAAATTTTATGTTTGAAGTAGCTATTTTGTCAAATTTACACTCCTCCTGAATTTAATTTCTAACAGAGAATTCTTGAGCTCATGCCTGAAGCAATTTAACTTATATCCAATACAAATTTAGCCAATACTTCCCCAAATTACACATATTATTACATTATTCCACCTTGAAAATTGATGAGCTTTTAGTAAAACATATTCCGAATTTTTAGACACCTGGAAAATTGTTAAGTACAGTATGGATAACAATAATTACCTATGAGGTCGAGTTGCAGTGCTAGACACTGAAAAAGCAAAATTAAGCATTAAAATCTCATTTACAACTATGTGATAATATAGTCTTCAATGTAACCCCAAATTTAAAAATGTTATATAAGATTCATGTATTTATTACAAAGCCATGTGGTTTTATGACCTCGTAAAACTTATTGCAAAATTTCAAAATGCAATTTTGACCAATGGGAGGAACAATTCCAATGCTCGTGTTACGAATGGTCTGTCTTGGGCCCTCACTTGCAGCGTGACTTTGAGGTAGGAAGAAGTGATTGAAGATGAACTCTTGCTCCTTCCTTTGGCTCTGGCTCGCTGGGCACAGGCGAAAAGAACCCCGGGCTGACCCCTGGGGCAGACTGCAAAGCTTTCAGTTGCTGGGTTACCCCAGAAGGTGACAGAATGATTCTCATTGCAAAGTAGACGCCTGAGTTTACGTGACACCCCCACTCCCACCCCCGCAGGTAGAATTCGTGAAAGACAGAAAAAGAAAACTCGGTAGGAGCTAAATCAAATACCACTTTCTTCCTTTTTAATAATTGAACTTTAATCTTATTTTGAGAGTCAGTTTTAATAGAGGCTGGGAAATTAATCTTGGTCAATTCAGCCCTCCCGCTAGCCCCCTGCTATGTAGAGAATTGAACTAGTCCGAGCTGCCATGAGGGGAATTCTAAAAAATATTCTCGGTTCTATAAGCTGATAAGCACACCTCAGGTATAACTAACTGCAAGGCTTGCACTGGAAAGCTTGAAATTATCATTATGGCAAATGTTTGCAAAAAATAATTGAATGCCTTTCATCATGCATGCAGTTTTTGGAGATTGAATAAAATACTTCATTAGTTTACTGTGTTATCACTTCTACACTGTCAAACTTCATTTTATAATTTTATTCTTTCAGGGCATCAGGTCGTTGTGGTCATTATCAGCATTGGGGTTGCCTTCCTTTCCCAAGAATGCATAGTCCACGGAGCACGACAGCGAAGAGAGGGCCTTAGTCCATGTAATGACACGAATCGCTTCCTTTGCTCACCTACTGGACTCAGTAGAGAACCAAGTTTCCTCTGTTCTGGCTGCGAATCCCGGGTAAGGTGACAGCGGCACCAGCCCCAGCCCCGGCTCCCGCTGTGAACGCACCAGTGGTGTTTGCGGGCCAAGCAAGCCCACGGCGCATTCCACACGGTGTGAAATGGCAGGACTGAGAAGCGAAGTCTCAGGTGACAGTGGGCTGCCACCTGCTGTAATCCAAGAGTGACGGTGCGAATTGATTATAAACTGAAGAAAGAAAAAATCTAGCTACTATTTATTATGCACTTTTTTATCAATGAAAAGTACATCCATAAAATTGTTAATCTCTTCTTTATTTTACGTCGTGAGGAAGTGACAAATAGAATTGTAACTTAGATTCTTTTACTCTGTGCTGTTGGTTACGATGCGGTAGGTGGTGCCCCTTCTGTCTATTCAGGGAAAAGTCAGTTAATACTTAAAAATGACGCAATGGCAGTGAAGTTTTACAAGTGCGCGGAGTCCTTTAAATGTTCACAATGTCACATTGCCGCTTGAAGTTGCGTTTTTATTATTGATTGGTAGAAAAACAGTTATACATTAGAAGAGCAATTAGAGGTTATGAACACCGTGTTAAAAATTCAGCAATAAATACCCAGTGAGCAAATTTCCCGGAGAGCCACCGCCCCACATCAGAACAGAACTGGGAAGTCTGGATACCTCTGTAATCCGCTAAAGTGACTGAATTATATAAAAAACCTTTTGATAACTACATATCCGAGGTCATTTGATTCCAATAACAAATTACATCAACCATTTCTACAAGAGAATACGAACACAATATTTCTAATGTAGAATCCAGTCTAACGGTTACTTGAAATCAAACGTATCCTTTCATTTGTAATACTGATAATTTGTTTTTTCACCTTTTTTGCTTGATCAATCCTATTAGCAATTAATCGGGATTGTTAATCTTTGTAACACACCAAACATTGACCTAGCGGATTTTCTCTATCAGTTTTATTTCACTCACTTTTTATTCTCCTATATTTATTTTGGATTAATTTACTCAGCATTTATGGTTTTAATGTAAAGACTGAATTCTTAAATTGGACATATTACTTTTGATCATTGTTTTTCATAAGCAGTTATTATTTATATTATTTTCTGCATATTTTATTAACAGTTTTATATTTTAAATATTTATTGTAATTTACCTGGCAGTACTTTTTTAAAAAAATTTGTCTTTCTTGGACATAAGCAAGTCTTTTGCATTTCTAAAGTCATATATTTTCATTATTTGGGAATTTTCATACTATTATTATGAGATACATTTTTACTGCTGAAATGTTTCTGTTGTTTTCTTCTACATTTTTATGTACAGTAGAGTCAGCATCTTCCTACCAGTGACTGAGGCCTTATTTGTTTTGGTTTATTTATTTTTCCCATTCTATCCTTCAGATTAGATATTTCTATTTATGACTTTTCTGAGTTTACTCATGATTTCTAGTTCCTATTGGTGTTGTTCCTGTCTCAAGAAATTTTAAGATTCCTGCTTGTGTGTTTTTATAAAGAACTTTCTAAGAGAGTTAATCCTAAAAAAAAAAAAAAAAAA
>NW_022900939.1:44441302-44485369 GCF_012274545.1 Fukomys damarensis
CTCTCTCTCTCTCTCTCTCTCTCTCTCAAACTTTTCTTTATACTCATTGAAGCAGGTGACTCTGATAACTCTAAACTGAATATCTCTAGTAAAACCATAATTTGGGGAAAACTAAAATCAAGTGTGTATACTTAGAAATGAGAATGAAGTAGTCTGAAGGCATTTCACTGTGGCATTTATTTTAAAATGTAATTCAAAAATTAGATATTAGTTAAGTTCAATAAATGGAGTGCTTTTGAGGGAGTGACTGTAAGGGTGAGAAAAGTGGTAGTTGTAACAAATGCACCATTTCTTGCCCAAATAACTGTGTACACTACCAAATTAATTTTCCAAACTTACACTTTTAAAAATTACTTTCCATTTCAAAAGACCAATTATTTTCCCTTTGTGCATGTTACATAGTGAAATGAAGATACACTAGAAAGTTATACGAGCTTGGCTATGAGATTTTATGGCATTTACATACAAATTTTTATTATTCAATCTTACTTCACCCATAATATAAGGGAGACAATGTTTACTTTCCTTGTTTGCTATGTGGAATGAGTGAGAAAATATGCAGATACATATATAACAGTGTTGCTGTTGGAATTGGTTAGACTTGTATTCTAAGGCCATCTCCACAATTCTCTGGCAATTTGATCTTTGGAATATTATTTAAGCTTTCTAAATTTTACTTTCCAGATCTCTAAAATGGCGAGAGTTATCCATTCTCACCTCATGAAGATTTCTGATGATTAAAGAAAACATTCCAGATAAAGCACTTGGTAAAACAAGAGGCACATAGCAAGCAACTATCTGTCATTGTTGGTGCTTTGGTTGTTTTTTGTCATAACTCCACAGTTGATGTTTATTTCTTTCATGTGGCGATGCAGACAAGTCCAGAATCCCTTTTCCTGGCATCCTACATATTACAGTTCCATGAACTTTTACAAACAGGTATCAGTACTTCTCTAAACTCATAATCTTCTCTAAAAAAGTATTCTAGTGGTATTATAAAATGTTGTACAAATTTACATTTGTTTTCTGCTTCTGTTCAGGGTTGACGTATTTCCCACAATAATCACTTCTTTTCTTTGTTTTACTTCTCCAAAATCTACTCCCTTTAGTCCTCCTATAATTTACAAAGTTCTCAACATCAAGATTCTTGCTGTACTTAAATTATGGCCAAGATGCACAGAACACGTAACATACTGAACACACGTTAGATAAGGCACTTCTGCTGCCATAGGGGAAGTGAAAAGAATAATGATTTTCTCTGTGCTTTATTAGGTTACCAGAAGAAATATTGCAAGAAATATACCACATCGTAAAGATTCAATATATAGTCTTGCTGTCAGTGTCCAGGTGGACTATGTGAATAGCTGCTTATTTTTCATTCAGAGGATGTTTACTGCTCATACTATGAAAAACCACAGGACTGTTGTCTATGATGTTAAAGTGAAAAAGAAGTACTAAGTATTTTTTGTCCTGTAGTACTGCAGACTTCCTCTCCTGGCAACTCAGTGGAGACAGAAGTTCTGTGCCCTGCAATTATAGCGCTTATATAATTGCGGTAATTTCCCACTCCTGATTTGTCAGTTTCGGGCATTTAAAATCACTTGACAACTGCCTGAAAATGATGGATGTTTTTCTTATATTAAGTAATTTGTGCTGGGAAAGTGGAAGGCTTTTAATGGGTTATTGAGTTCTGTTGGTCTGCATATTTCATTTTTTGCTCAACTAAACAGGTGTGACAATTTATAGAATTCCACGCAGAGGCATATCTCTAATTATTCCATCTGGGAACTTGGAAATGTGTTTTATGTGGAAATGTCATAAACTTATTTTTTAGATACATGAACATATGACTTCAATTTTTATTTAGTGTGAAACTGGAAAATAGGAATCCAGCAACTTGAACTTACAATTAATTTTATTCTATAAAAATCTGTGTTATTCTGCTTTGTCTCTTGACAACAAATTATATTACAACTGACTCTAAGTCTATTAGGTAAAATTTCTAATGAGTCATACCTTTTCAATGCAGATCATCATACTTGATTTCTTCGGCATGTTAATTCAGTGACAGTGTCAGAGACCTTTTTTGTTTAGTTTGTTTTTTACAGCTTACTTCATCATGACCTGGCTTATCCTAACAACGCAACCAATTTCATAGTATATACCTTCAGAAACAGGTTTACAAAGGACCTATGCTGGGAAAGTATTTCTCTATTCAAGATAAGTAATTTCAAATGATTAGGATTCCAATTAGTCCAAAATTCAGTGGAATTTTTCATCATGCTTAAAAGTAGCTTTAATAATTATGTTTTTGGAGGGCCTGGGATTTACCTCAGTGGTGTCACCACCTGCCTTGTAAGCTCAAGGTCATGAGTTTGATTCCTGCTACCAAAACAAAAAGAAAAGTCATGGAGAAAACTAAATTTAAATGTGCACTTCAATGACAAGTCAGTTGCCTGAGCATGAAAGGAGTAAATGATTTCATCATTTGTACATTAAATGTTATTTTATTCTCAGTTCATCTATTCTTCTTTAGAAGATCAACTTTGATAATAAGATATCCTCAAGCACTGACATTTTGGAGAATGTCTTACACAGAGTTTGTTCTGTTTTGTGAAACAAATAACATCTGTTGAGGCAGATGAAACTGCTGCTTGGTTTTACAGCTTGGATTCAGCTTGGGGTCAGGGTGATAGGGGGCTGGAATCTCTAATCCTGCCAAGGTTGTCTGAGGCTAGCAACTGGTCCCACAGGATGGCATTCCTCATACTTTTCCTGGGAGACATCTGAACTCCTTGTTCTTAACAGACATTATACTTGCAATGAATAATAATCATTTGATATCATGAGAATGAAGAGCAAACCTACCTCTTAGCTTACTAAAGTCATGCAATCACTGCTATGACATTCATTAATTATTTACTATTTTCCAAATCTAGGCCACAGTGCTTTGAAGAATTTATTCTTTGGAGGGATAATAACTGAAAAAATTGCTCTCTCTCTGTGTGTGTGTGTGTGTGTGTGTGTGTGTGTATCTGTGTAAAGGAGACAAAAATATACAAAAAGAGTACATATTTTATGTCAGGTATAACAAACAATATATATGGACAAATGGACAAATGTTGATTTCAGAAATAAAAATACATCATCCTCATTTATTTCAGAAATAAAAATACATTGTCAAAAATCAACAAATTTTGATCAAGTCCCAGAAGTCAATTTTAAAATATAACCTTCTTAACATTTTTAAGGATTTCTTCATTGAAAATAACATCATTTGGCTACCAATCATGAACAAACTGTAAAATTAGTTCCAAATAAAAATTTTCCACCTACAAAATGTTTATCCCTTTTAATTTATTTTTACTAGTATTTAAATATCTCATGTTAGTGGGGTAACGTGAAGTTTCCATGTCTGTATACATTTCATAAGGTTTACATCTGGTGAAATGTAGGCATCATTTATCTGCCCTTTATTTACAGTAAACTCTTAAAAATCCCTACCGGTTCCTGCAAGGGGCAGTTGGTCTCGTTGGCTCCGATGAGCCTGCCGTGTGCCTCACAGAGTTCTGTGCCTTCCCGTCCCGGCACAAGCTCACCCTTCAGCTCCGGCCCCCTCTCCCTCGCTTCTGCTCCCCCGTTCTAAGGCTCATTTCCACACTCATTCCACATAGGAGTGAAACCACGCAGTACTTGAAGTTCTGTGCCTAGCTAGCTCCGCCTCGTATATTTTCCAGTTCCATCTGTGTTGTCCCAAGTGACGAGACTTAATCCACTGATCATGACTGGTTAGTATATCGTGGTGTGTATTTATCGCATTTTCTCTATCCGCTCAGCTTATGGAAACTGAAGTTGTTTCCATTTCTTGACTTTTCTGAATAGTTCCACAATGAACGTGGGTGTATAGATCATTTGGCAGTGGCATTTTTAATTTGTGGAGGAGCCTTGATACTGTTTTCCGTAATTCTTGCACTAAACTACACTCCTACCAGCTGTGTGTCAGGTTACTTTTTCTCCATGTCCTCCTCAGCAGCACTTGTTCATTCGGTCTTTTTGATAATAGTTATTCTTGGGCTCACTTCGGCAGAACATAGGCTGAAATTGATACTAGTTATTCTTAGTGGGATGAAATAATATTGTGCTGTGGTTATCGTTTGACAATTAGTGACACTTAACTTTTTTCATATGCCCAGTGACCATTCATATTTTCTCTTTTGGAAAATGTCTATTGAGGTCCATTGCTGATTTTTAAGTTATTTGTTCATTTGACATTGAGTTTTTGCTGTTCCTTATGTTTTCTCATTGTCAAGCCTGTGTGAGATATAGAGCATACATACGCTTTCCCTCATTGTGTAGGTTGTCACGTCACAGTGTTGTTTTTCTTGATGTGCAGAAGCGTTTTAGGCTGATATAATTGTATGGTCTACGTTTTCTTTTTTCTGTGCCTGTGGGGTGTTCTACTGATTTTCCGTGGGTACTCCAATATATTTAGCTTTGCAACTTTGATTATTGCAGATCTGTAGAGTATTTTGAAGAAATAGATGACATAAACCCTCCTGTTCTGTTCTGTTCTCTTTTTTTTGTTCAAAATGGCTTTAGCTATATGAGTTTTTGTAGTTTCATCTTAATTTTAGGATTTTTCTTAGTTTTTGAGCAGCAATGTTTGTATTATGATAGAATTTCATTAAATCTGTAGATTGTTTTTGTAGTATGCACATTTTAACAATACCTAAGTCCTTAATCCATTGATAGGGGCATTTTTTTCCCTTTTTGTGTATATCTCCTTAAATTTCTTTCATCAATGTTTTATGGTTTGATTTAGAGATCTTTTGCTTGTTTGGCTACATTTATTTCTAGATTATCTTGTGTACTATTGTAAATGGGATTGCCTTCTTAATTTCTACTTCAGATAATTTGCTATTGGCATGTAACAACACCAATACTTTCTGTATGCCAAATATGTATCCTGTAATTTTACTGAACTCATTTATTATGTCCAAGATTTTTCGTGGATTTTTTGTGGGGTTTTCTATCTAAATGTAAGGGGGGGTGCTTGAGATCAAACTCAAAGGAATGAACAATTATCTTCACTTTTTTCCATTTGGAAATCTTCATTTCTTCTTCTTTTCTAATTAAAAGGGCTAAGTCTTCCAGAAGTAAGTTGAATTAAAGTGGTGAAAAGTGGGCATCTTTGTCTCAGTCCAGGTCCTAGCGAGTTTTCAGCTGTTCCGCAGTGAGCATATGTTATTTAATTCGTCTCATTATGTTGAGACATGTTTTTTGTATTTCTAATTTGTTCAACCATTGTTTTAACCATGAAAGGATGTTGAATTTTACTAAATACCTGTCCTCTGTCTCCTGAGATTATCATATCATTTTTGGCCTTCAATCTGTCAGTGTAGTGTATCTCACTTATTGATTTATATGTGTTAAACTACTTAGTGTCTTTGGAGTGAATTGCACTTGATTATAGTAATCTTTTGAAGGTGCTGTTGGATTTTTTTGCTTGTATTTTGCTGAGGACTTTTGCATTCTTGTTTATCACTGATTTCAGTCTACAGTCTTCTTTCTGGTCCTGCTTTATGCAGATTTGGCACCATAATTTTGGCAGACGCTGGCCTCACAGAATGTGTTAGGAATTTTTTTTTGTTGCTGTTGTTGTTGTTTTTTTAACTGTTATTTCTGCGAATAACTTAAGGGCAATTTGGTATTAGTTCTTTAAATGTTCTCAAAAGAAACTTACTGAAATCTTCTGGTCCTAGAATTTCTTTGACGGGTAAGTTTTAATGATTGGTCATATTGTCTTTCTTGTTAGTGTGCTCAATTTTTCTAGTTCTTTATGATTAAGTATTTGTCAGGTGTGCATACAGAGTTTGTCTCTTTTTCTTGGTTATCAGAGTTGTTGCCATAATTATCTCTTTTGCGCCTCTGTATTTATGTGGTCCATGTTGTGCTTTCTGCATTTTGTCTCTGATTCTTATTTGGGTAGTCTCTGTCTTTTTCCTAAATAGTCTTGCTAATTGTCTATAGATATTTTCAAAGAAATAACTGTGTTTCCTTGATATTTTGTAATTCAAAGACCATTTTATTTATTTCCTCTTTAGTCTTTGCTATTTATTTGCTTTTACAACTGTCTTTGAATTTGGTGTGTTCTTACTTTTCTAGTTCCATGAGATGCGGCAATAGATAGTATGTCTAAAATCTTTTGGACTTCTTTTTTTTTGGTATAGACATTGATCACTGTAAATTTCCTTTTCTCTACCCCAAATGCTTTAGAATGCCTTTATTTTCATTTGTTTCAGCAAATTTAAAATATCCTTCCAGATCTCAGATCTCTCCCCTGATTCCATGGTTATTAGGAACTAAGCTTTTAATTTCCCAGCACTTGTATATTTCTCATTCATTTATTCACTGTGGTACTTTTTAATCTCCCTCTGGGGATCAATCCAGGGAATTATGCAAACTACAGAAGAACTCTACCACTAAGATATACAGCCAGCCCTGACTTCTACCTTTATTGCTTTGTAATATAAAAAGATATTAGATATAATTTTCTTTATTTTTAATTTTCTGGTATGTGTTTCGATCCCCACAAATTCTTTTACTATACCATTGTGTATCAGTTCATTCTATAGTCTTGAGCTTTCAGATGTTTACTGTAGAATTGTGAAGAATTCTTAGTGAATAAATCATGTGTTCTACTGAGTACACTTTAAAATTGATCGATGGCAGAAAACTCAATTATAATTAATATAGGCTACTGTAGAGGAGATAAAACTTTCATCTCACTTGCTAGTGTTTTGATTTTGTAATCTAGAACTCTTCTGTGGCACCTAATATATATCAGGTGGTTAGGTAAACTGCTTTTGACTGATAAGTGGTTAGTTCTTCCAAAATACAGACTACAACTTACTTTGCAATGTTTATTTTAAGTTTTGATGAAACACTTTAGCCTGAAATATCTTACCTTTACGAGTAGCTTGCACCTCTGGAATTTTCAGTACATATTTGCAAGTATACATTTTTGTCCCTTATGTAAGTCTTTTTCTGCTTTCCCTATTCTTGGAAGCTTTTGTCTTTTGCTTAACTGTTAATCTTCTGAGCTGCCCTCTGCCATGCCACCTTACCTTGAAGCCAGCTGACCATGGACTGAAACCTCCACCGAATGTAAGCTGAAACAAACCTTTCCTCCTTTAACTTGTGGGCATTGGCTGGGTATTTTGTCTCAGCAATGAGAAAAATAACTAAGAGGATAAGGAACATGGTCCAAGCATATAAAAGACTGATTTTTCCATCCTTCTCCTAAATTAATTTACAACTCCATTTCAGTATTCACCTCCACTCATCTTTATTTTATCTTCATATCAGGATAACTTGCAATTGCATCCTTTTTATAGCTCCACTTTTGCTCTCAGAACTAAAATCCAGATCTAGATCCACCTTCTGTGTGATTCTGACTATTCCCTTTTGACAGCACACGCACAACTTTTACACTTCCAAAGTTAGAAGAGATATAGTTAGCTTTTATTGATTATACTAAGAGATCACGCCAGTTTTTCTATCATCTCAGCTGCCTAGCAATTTCCAATTATTTTTTGTGAGTTTGGACTAGCAAACACAGTAGGTCTATTTTTATATTTCGTATTTAAATTTATATTGTCTTTAATTCACAAATAGTATATATTTTGAGATAGATCAGGTTTTATCAAGGTCCTCTTGTCTCATGAATCTTAACAGCAATCTAATGAATCACTAATAAGAATGATAATAATTAAATGGCTGCTGTCTACTGGCAATATGGTCACTGTGTCATGCATTGTGTTTAACCCTGAGAATAACACACTGCAGTAACTGTAACTGTACCTGTGACACCTGTGACACCTCCTAGAAGGAAGGAAGGACTAGGAATCTGCTATGAATTACAAATGCCTCAGGCCCATGGTTTACCCATGTAGAGAGAAGGTGCATATTGATTAACGATGCTTGGGGATTTTCTCCAAGGTGCTTGCTGGATATGGCAATGCAGCTTGTACCATGGGCCCCTCTGTTGCTTTAAACGAACCTTTAAAGTAGGTACATTTCAAGTAAATTAGTGTCAGCAAGCTCTCTTCCAGAAACACTCCATTCCTACAAAGGGCTGTTTCATAGTCCACAGCTTTAATATACACAAGTTTAACAATCCATAGATAAATTTGGAGCTGTCACATGGGAGAAGCCCGTGCACTTTTCTGTGATCTGATTTAAGACACTGCAATCCGGTAAATTCTAAGCTTAGGCTCCAGCTGGAACTTAAAGGCTCCAGAAATTTTCCTACATTCTTGACTCAACAGACACTTGACAGAAGAGAAGGCTGGGTGCAGCTTATATACAGCTGAGCAAGGACTTTTTTGAGGATAGCGAGTGATTTAGTGGGGCTTGAATTCCTCTGGCTTTTTAATTTATTTATTTTTTCTGCTGAATGACATTTGCAAGTATTAATGAGAAATCATTCCTATCAAGTTCTTGAAAAATATAAAATGAATACTTTAAAGAGTAAAAATGAAGAATGATTTTAAAGTAACAGTATCATTTGCTTTCCCAGGAAGTTTTTATGTAATTTTGACAAATTTCACAAATGGACATTTTCTTCCTTTCTTTGAGTTTGATCTTATTTTTGATTTGCTGAGCTGATTATTTGACAACAGAATTCATGAGGACATTGGATATTTACAGTTACCATATCGAAAATAGCTTACTTTGCTTTTTATAAAGACTCAGAGTATGTCAATAAATTCCATTGAAATAAAATGCTTTCTTGAACTGCATGTGTCAGAGCTTTGCATAATATTAGATCCAGTTTTATACAATTAGTTTTTGAAATCAAATAATCAGTAGTTATCATTAGTAGTTACATTAATTGGATCAAAGAAATAGTTATTCAATAACATTCTATATAAAATATTTTCTAAATTTTGAACATAATTAAAATGCTATACACACTTATATACTAGATTTTTGTTTCATTGGTTAGAGTAATAAATTCTCATTTTTATGAAAAATACATATTTCTATATGCCACAGTCTTTGTGCGTTGAACTGTGTAAGAAATGGCCCAGCTGTTTTGCAGATAGCCAGTACTGTGGGAAGTGCGTGGTATTAATCACTTTTATTATTACGGACATTGTAAGTTCTCTGCACTTTTCTTTTCATTTGGTCACTGTGAAAATTCTGTGACTGCAAATGGTGGTACAATTTTTAATGATATTTAAAACTCAGTACCCTTAAAACTTGAGATGCAGCAAGTTTGAGCATTTCGGAGCTGATCAAGGAAAAAGCCATAGTCCTGAAGTGGCAGAAGCACAGAATTCCTTCCTCTGGCCGTGGATTAGGAATGGACAGGAGGGGAAGGTCCCAGCCTCAAGAGAATGCTGAGCAGAGCCAAGGTCTCTGCCCCTGGAGCCAAGAGGGTGGGGCACGGGAAGGAACTTGCTCGGGGTGGGGGGCTTTGAGTCTGCAAAAGTAGCTCAGGAGCAGAAATGGGAGGCTGTGGCTCAGAGAACTCGGAGGACTGCAGTGAGCTGCGTCTCTCATGGAATGTGAGTCTTCTAAGACTAGCAAACCTGGGTGTTTTACTGCATATGCAATTGAGGAAGCTGCTAACTTTAAAAAAAAAAGTGGTCACTGGGCTATATTTACAGCAGTCATACTGACACACAGAAAGCCATCAGATTGGGCCTGTTATCTCACAAAAGGGCAAAATCACAGGCAAAAAGGAGGTAATTAAGGGGTAGGCTTCACTGGAACTATCAGAGGAATGAAAGCTTCCAGTGGACAGTTGGGAGAGATCTCCAAGGTGTGTTTGCCATGTGATTCTCCTTCCAGAATCTTCTAAGCTGAGCATGTGTGGGAATCTGCCCAGAGCCCAGTGGTCACTCATCACAGGTGGCCTCACAGGCCCAAGACAACTAGGGGAGACTGAAGTTGTTTTCAATGCAGAGTTCAAAACAAAAGCTAGTCCCTCAGCATCCTCAGAGTCCTTGAAACCAGGACCCAGCCTGTGGAGGGAAGGGCTGCTTCCTCACGATTTTCTACCTCAGAAGTCCATTCCTGGGAGTCAGATTTCTTAACTACCTGCCTTTATCTTAAGTCTATAGTTTTTCCTCTTTTGCTTTTGTATTTCCAGGTCTATCTGTCTGCTTGGCTTTAACTACCTCATAACTCATACTTGGTGTATGAGACATTTCTACTAATGCTGTCCAGCCTGGCTCCATCGCAGGTACTGTCCCTCCTTAGCTGCCTGCTCATAAACTCAATAACTATGCTGGTTCATACAACATGTCCCAAGTTTGCATCTGGAACTTCCGGTCTCAGAGTTTCAGGCTCCTGTGAAAAAATTAGCAATGTGGGCCCTGTCTGCAGAAAACAGGCACTGCTCTTGTGTGTAGCAGAAAGAAGCTTACAAGCAGAGGACATTCGGTACACTCAAGGAGAGCCATGAGTGCACTTTCTGGGATGAAAGGGCAGGGACGGATAGTATCTCCTTTATTATCACCTTGGACAATTGCTGGAAGTCACATTTCCATTCCACATTTCCAAATGTAAATACTTGTGGTATGCTATGCACACACTTATGTTTATTCATAATTTTGCATATTTCTTTGTGGATTTATGTATGTATAAATTTGAAAACATACAATTATCTCTAGGGGCAAAATATTTTATAAGACTCATGTTTAGTAGACATCGTAACCCATGATGTCTTTCCTGGTAGTTTCTCCCTTTTTCCTCATTCTTTTCCCCTAGAAGACATATGAATACAATTAAAATTTTATTTGCATAAATGTATACATTTATATATGTATTCATTCCTGCATTTTCACCTTTAATAATCAACAAAAATATTGCATTTTATTCTTACTCATCAAATTTTCAGATTTAAAATCTAACATCCTATTTTTTCATTTTGTCATATTTTTTCTTTGAAAAAATGGAAATAAAGTGTTTGTAAAGCGGGAGGGAAAGAGGGAGTGAAGGGAGGGCAGGGACAAGTGGAAAAAATGAGAACCAAGACCTGTCATGTAGAGGTACGAGATCCCAATAATGAATGTAATTGTACTGCATACCTAAAATGTACCAATAAACTCAATTAAAAAAATCTAACATCCTATAAAGATATACATATATTTACTATCTTAATCGTTTGCACATCCTACATTGACCAAAAAGCTATGGTTGTTCTCTTACTCATTGTAAATTAAATTTAATCAAATAAAGTCTTTAAATTTACTCTGCTTACCTATCCAAGAGAATATATAGATGGTGACAGCAATTATTTTAGCTTAATATCACTGGGACTTAAAACATCACTAGAAACATCAACTGTTTCATTTTTTCTAATTAGTGAAAATATTAATTGAATGTGTCCGGTCCCTGTGACAAAGTGTCAGTGAATTATCTCTCTCACTCTTCCTCTTGTTGCTGCTGCTGGCCTCACACATACGTATGTGGTTTTCACTTAATGAATTTGGACAAAGTCCTGTTCACAGAAGCCATCTTATCAGCTCTTGACAATTCTGTGTGTAATTGCATCTCGAATGAAGTTTTTTTTTCTTTTTTTGTACTGGGGATTGAACTTGCAAAGCAGGTGGTGGAACCACTGAGCTAAATCCCCAGCAGAAGTGTTTTTAAGTGACTATATTAAATCGAAGAATATATGGAAACAATTTTTGAGAACAAATTCAAACATCAACTTTATTAAGATTCTATATTAGATTATTTTAGTAGTACATTTTTCTCATGATAAAGTTATGATTTAGCAAAACTCTTTATTGCTATATACGGAATATATAGACAGAGGAGATTGAAAAGAATGTACTAAGTTTGGTGATATTGGTATTGTCCTTCAAGGAGCTAAGAGGCCAAGACTCTGAAGGGAGGAATTACACAAGCAAGAATCCAATAGAGGCTTGATCTGTTTTCATACTGTGTAGGAAAGGCAGAATCAGACATGCACTGTGAAAATAAAATAAGTGTAAAACTCAGACACATACCCTGTTCTTCTCACTTTCTTTCAAAGACAGCAGATTCCTTAGCATCTTCTTTTGCACACACCAAAAACATTTTGAAATCTGCCTATGGTCACAAAATTTTGTGATATGCTAAAGGGTTTATAATACTTGGCTTTTAAAATTTCAATTAGCAAGTGCTAATTAACATCTAAAATGAGGAAGAGGCCCCAGGAAGGTTGTAAGAAAAATGAGAAATATAAAAAGATGACAAGCCTAAGTACAGGAAGAAATTACTCCAAAACAGACAAAGGTAGAAGGGAGGAAAGTAAGATAGTAAAAAGAGGACTAATGAAACAGAGAAACATTCTGAGAAAAGTAAGTGAAAGACATCTACAAGCTTTATTCTTTGAAAGGCTGGTTTTCCTTGCCATTACATTAAAATAAGATTCTGAAAAAAAAAATCTTTGACCTGTTTTGTTTATTTTACTTTTTTAACTTCAAAGTTGGTTCTGATCAAAGTGAAATTCACATCAGCGGTAGGTAGCATTTCCATTTTCAACATTTAGTAGTTGTAATAACCTTACTCTCAGTCTTATGCTTGTTTTGTTTTGTGCACATTTCAATACAAGTATGCATGTTTCAGAAAGTTTTTAAGAGGACAGGCCTATTTTGTGAGTATAAAATTTTTGGAGAAAAATCTGAAGAAATTCTTTTAATTTTTGAGTTGACAGCTCAAATATTTTAATTGACAAATCCTTCGCATATCACATATGCACTCAATATGGCTGGACGTTGTGTCCTTGGCTACATAAGCCATAGGCAGCTGGAGACTAGTCTTGAATTTCTCATAGGAAGAAAGCCCAGATAAACAGCTGGAAAACAATACATCATTGTGAACATCAGCAAAGCTATCTTTTAGTAAAGGAAAACAACGGAAGTCTCAGAAGGCGAAATGGAACAGATGGCTCCAGACGTCTTCTGGACGAGGTTAATTTTGTATGCAACCCATGCTTCTGATGAAAAACGGATGCGTTGAGAACCAAATTGGTGCCTCGAGATGTGAATGTCAGCTTCCTAAGGTGAGAATCAAATTCACAAACGTAACATTTCATCAGAACCGTTTTCTCTAACTGATAGTATATGGTATGACTTTTAGTTACATGCCAATGATGTACAGAAATGACAAAGGAAGGGACCGGAATGGAGCCAAAATTAGTTTTCTCTAGATACTCATGAAAAAAGTGTTTATACCTCGATATTAAAGAAAATAGACTGTAGATTCCTTTATCTGCTTACTGATGCTTCTTTACTGATAACACAATGTTAGAGCTGTACTTAAATTTCTATATCAGAATATGGAAGATATATAAAAAAATGAACATTGAGACAAATTATTTAATTGTGATGAAAAATTATGTATTGTGGACACAGCATAACAGTGAGATAATGCGAAACTGATTGGGTTTATCTGTTTACTATAATTTCCAACAGGGCTTAAATTTTATTTTCATAGTGTAGCTATTCAAATATTTCACTAACAACTGCTAAGAAAATATAGAAAAATAATTTCAAAGAAGTTAAAATTTTTACTTTTCAAAACCAGATTTATAAATTTTATAAAGCAGTCTTTCAGCCTGTCTGCACATATGTGAATATGCGTGTCAAGGAGTAAAATAGCCTTGCATGTTTATCCTTGAAACTTTGCAGAAAAGCTAATAAATTAAGACATGCTCAGACACAGTCTCCTGTCAATGATGCAGTCATGTTAAGTGTTAAGCAGTTGTAACTTAAAATCTAGCACATGTGTAGCTGTGCTGCCAATGAATTTTGATGGATTTTTGCATTCTTAAAGATACTGTGCTTTCCTCTTGCAGTTTGAACTGTAAAGAGTTATGCTCTGAGCAAAATAAAGCATGGTACAATTGGGCACCATAGTGGAGATTATGTCTGATCATAGCAGTCCTTCGACCTGCTCTTTACGCTCATTTTGAAGTGAATATTGTCCAAATTCCACGGGGCTCCACAGTGGCCCTTGTACAGTGAAGGCTGCATACACCTTTATAGTTACTCTAGAGGATGTTTGGAAAAGCAGTGTGAAGGTTTGGTGAATCTGAGGAACTAAGAAATATTACATGACATTGAATATGTAGAAAGTGGTGGTATAAAACATCCTCTGAAAAACTGCGGTGAGGAAGGAATTGTCCAAACACCCCGTCCTACTATGCTAGGGAGTGCTGAACAACTTGGACGTCTCTGCGTGTCCACTGTCACTGGAATCCATACACTCTATACCTCGATCATCTGAGAGTCCTAGTATCTGTGAAATGAGTTCTTCTGCATTGTTTCCTCTTTCTGAAAACCTTTCTCTTCTACCCACAGTTACCTTTTCAGTGTTGCCCACAGCAGAGATGGTGGAACTTTTATACACCAGTGCCCACTCCGCAACCCAAACCCACTTATCATTGCAAAGTGCCAACACTGCAGTCAAAACTGAGTACTGAAGTTTTAATTTAGAAAAAAGCAACCCATACAGTCACATCTTTGTCTTAAAAGGAGAACAGTAACTCGCATGCCATGGGTTTGCCACCGCTGCCTGATAGCCTGCTTCCTTACCATAGTACTTCCTGCATCCCTCATGTCTGATTGGTTTCTTCTCTCTCTCAATTGACAAATCACAAACTGTGTCACTAACGCTTATCTGTGCACTTGTCCGTGTAATTTAATGTGTCTGAATGTCTTTACATTCAATAAATCATTTATTTTTATTAGTACGCGCTTGTGGTACATAATGTTTACATTCCTCGTGCAGAGTCAGTACAAGTTCAGAACACATCACCCTCTGTCTCTTGAGAAAGATCCATCTCCCTCCCTACTTCCTGCAGAGTGTTGAGGACCTCACGCCGCAGTGATCCATGCACACCCATGTTTATGGCTCATAGCAGCTTAATCTCAGTAGCAGGCTAGATGTCCACCAGCAGATGACGGGAAAAGAAAATGCAGTGTTTACACACAAGTGAGTACTACTCTGCCACAAAGAAAGATAAACTGGAGACATTCGTAGGAATATATATGCACCTTGATAATATTAATAATAATATTAAGTGAACTAAGTGACACCCACATGAGCAGCATATGTTTTTTCTTACATGAGAAACCCAAAATAAAAATAACAGAATAAAAGAGTCAATGAATCTTCTCTTATTTATCTTTTCATATGGAAATGCCAACACTTTGAAATGTAGTATTTATTGTAAGTGTGATGAGTGTCAAATGAAAAAATAGATGAAATGAATAAATATCTAGCAAAAAAAAAAAAACCCTCAAACATAGTTACATAGTTTTCAGAAAGACCTATTTATTAGATTTAAGGAAATACTCATCTTGAAAAAACTCTCATCTGTACACTAAGGAGAATGTAGAATATTTATGATGTCATACAACAATCTCATCTTTTGAAAATATATAGATAATCTTTATGCCTTGAATGAAGCTGTATGAAAGACTTTAACAATACTATTTTGAAATTCATATTTTTTTATCTTTTCCATTAAGTTTATTGGTACTTTATAGGTAAACAAATATTTTTAGCTGTTTTTTTATTTTTACCTGATATATAAACTGTTGACAATTGTATATATCTGTGGGTTCATGTGACATTTAGCTGGGTGGATATGTCTGTTTCACTGATCTTTTATTTGGGGAGGGGCGTCCTGGGGCTCAAACACAGGGCATTACAATTCAAGGCAAGTGTTCAACCACTGAACCACATCCTCAGTCTCCTTTGTCTCTTCTTTATGGTGAATAACTTCAAAAGCATTTCCTCAAACTTTTTAAAATATATATTGCTGTCATCTCCAGTCATCCTACTGCAAAACAGCACATCAGAAACATTTACTCCTAGGTTTTTCCCCACTCTAGCTTTCAGATTAATTTAATTTAGGCTCTTGGATAATTCCTTAAGGTAAAATATTTATTTGAGAATTCTTGTAAAAATATTCTAATAAGAAATGTTCAAATAATATATTCAAATAAAAATGTTCAAATAATTTAAAAGAAATAACTAATATTGCATAATTAAACAAAGGACAGGTTTTTCAAATTAATTTATTAAATGTGTGTTTTTACATCCATTTCCAAGTTCTATGGAAGATTCTCGAAATACAAAAGTGAAAAAACATTCATACTCAGCACTTATAAATACTATAGCATTGGGGAAGATGCATGATTAAAGAAATCAATCAAATAAAGTTTACTGACTTGAACTGTGATTCTCCACTTTTACTGTAATCTTAGTACTTACTATGTCAAAATTCAGTTCACAAAGTCTACGAAGTCAATAAAATGTGTAGAAAATAAAGCAGACATCTACATTTGAGTGTGTTATGGGGATTAACAAAGGTTTGCTGATGGGGCAGCAATGCTTGGAATGGGAGTGTTTTAGAGCTCTTATTTAGTGTCCCCCAAAGCCTCAAGTGGTCACAGATGGAGCTTTTCTGTGGTGACTGGATCTAGAGCCTGTGATGCTGGTTGCCCCACTCAGGGTGTGAGTGATACCCATCCTCGGGGTGGGTAGTGTAAATGGAATGTAAGAGACAGAGGGAGGCCTGCTGCTGCCACTTGCTGCTTCTCCCTACTTCTTTGCTTTGCTGCCTTCTGCCCACCATGGACTGTTTCTCCTCTTTGATGACCTTCTGCCTTGGAGCCAGCCAGATGTGGACTGAAACCTCTAAGAAGCTAAATATACCTTTCCTCCTTTAACTTTGAAAGTCAGGTATTTTTTTTTCGGCAATAAGAAAGTACTCAAATGGGGCATGTTTTATATGAAAACAATATGTACTATTATCAGTATGCCATTCATCTGTAATGTACATGTACTTTTCTCAAAATATTTTATATTTTTCAAAATTTCAGGATTTCAAAACTTGTAAAAATTAAAAGTTGTTGCAATTTTCTGTTCTCAGAAATATAGAAAGCTTACTATATTTCATACACTACTTAGTTTTTGCTGTAGTGATGTTCAGTTCTTAACTTCTTAGGAAATTTTATATTTAGAACATCTGAACATTATTTTTGAATCTCTTGAAAATCTGGTGTGAATTCAAGAACATATCATAATACAATCCAGAACAGAATCTGGCTTTTAAACTGATTTCTGTTAGTGTCACTTCTTGCCCTCTGGCTTTTTCAGCTCTCTCCCAAGTTAACACTTCCTTGACACTTGGGTGCCTGATATCTTGTCATAAATCACTGTGAGGTTAACAGCTAGCACAATTGTCAGAATTATCTTGAGTTTAACTCTGTCTACAAAGCACCAAATCAGTGCTGAAAACACAGGATGGTGCCTCTTCAAACCAAAGCAGTTTCAAAACAAAATTATCATTCAAACTTTCATTCTTAAAATGTCTTTCTGACAATTTTCTCTTTCAAGTTAATATACTTCAAAAATACTATGTGGTAAAATTTAACTTGATGAAAAAATATTAAATCCCATAATGCTTGAAGTGTGTTTGCCAATGAAAAATTCATTTGTTAACTAAAAGTGCACTAGATGCAATTTTGCAGTAAATTGTGTTATTATAAAAGAGTCTTCTGTTATTGGTTCTAACTCCAATTTGGTAGGTTATAACTTGTATACTGACATTTTTATCTAAGGAAAACTACACATTTCATTCATGTGTGATAAATGTGAAAGCTGTATCAGTTAACTGATATGTAACAAAGTCAAGCTTTGAATTTTGAAACATTTCTATGATTTATTCTAAAACCCTAAAGGTTTAAACCATGTATTCATATGTATTGGTCAGGTTTCTCTTTGCTAGGACAAAATACCTGAGAAGTGTTTTCTTTGCTTACAGAGTCAGAGTTGTCAGACCATGGTTAGGTGGCTTCAAGGCAGAAATGTCATGGTGCAAGGGCCTGGTGGCTAGGAACAGAGCATGAAGTCTCCCAACAAGGAAGAGGCAAGGGACCATTTTTCCCAAAATCACACCTTCATGATCCACCCAAACATACCCATAAGTGTGATTTACTCCTCTCCCAAACCCAAATTTTCAATCAAGAGTAACCACTCCATCATACAATTAAAAATGTGAAACTCTACAGCATTTACTGCAACAGTTTCTTACACTAAATTATGAGTATTCACTAAGCAATCTTCTAGTTGGATGATTAAATGGAAAATTTTTATCAATCATGTCATGAAATCGTGGAAACCAATAGTTTAAGCAGTTAACATTCAGTACAAGTTAATTTGCTGTTTAAAATATGATCATACTTTTGACATCATTTGTTGAAGCTATTAATTCAATTGTACATATTAATGGGATATGGTGTGATAGTTCGGTATATGCACACTAAGTGTGATGATCAAAACATTATCTTATAGAAAGAAAATTTACAAACTGTTATTGAATAAAGAGAGCTAAATGCAAGATTCTTACAAATGGTCCAAAATGAAATCAGGATGTAAAAGTTTTGTAGGAAGGTAAGTATTGTATAAGAATACTTTTTACTTTATTGGTGCATTTGTATATCTTAATTTACCTCTATTTTAGTAGCCAGAATTTCTATCTTTTTCAAAATTATTTTATTTTATTTTATTTTATTTTATTTTATTTTATTTTATTTTATTTTATTTTGAGGCAGGCTCTCACTGTGTAATTCAGGCTGGCATCGAACTCACAGCAATCATCCTGTCTCAACCTTCTGAGTGCTGGGATTACAGGCATGCATCACCATGCCCAGTGCCATCTTTTTAAATGTGTTTTTGCTGGAAGAAATTTTTTCTTTCATCAAATAATAGATTTTATTAAATCTGAGATCATACCAAGGAAAAGAGCATTGGATCCAAAAAGTTATGTTAACCAAATGAAAATAAAATAAAATTATCAGAAAAACTGAATTGTTGTATTTTGAGAATTGAAAATTTTTAATTTAAAATATTTTCCTTCATTTTATAAAACATTGTGGAATTTCAGAGTTTAATTGTTATATGACTATTATACATTTACAGTGAATTACCCTAAATTACTGGTAGAGAAAAGCAAACTTAGACATTTTAATTTATTTGCATATAAGTTTAATAAATATTGTCATTTTTCATACCATGCATGAAGGTGTAAGAAATAGCCAAACATGCTGCATACCTGAATTTGTTTCCTTTGGTTCTGAAATTAGGAGCAATCAGATAAGTATAAACAGGCAAATGTCAGAAATAAAAACCAAAACTAACCAAAGAGCTTGAACTTCACTTTTCAATGAACAACTTGGTAGAAATTATATTCTTTCTTGGCTGTTAAAGCATAATTCATTTTTGAGATCATTTGTGAGTTAATTTAGAGACACATAATAAGCTTTCTATAGTTGGATGTTGCTAGTAAAAGAAGACAAAGACATAAATATGGACAGGGAACCAACCAGAAAAATATTGGGAGAATATGAATTAACTGAACAGAACATGGAGAAACAGGAAGGCAGTATCCTGGGCATGCTCCTGGCATCCAAGTATAAATATAACAAAATAAAAGTCTAAAATTTGATATGAAGACAAGGAATTTGGATGGTGTAATGAGCCCTGATGCTATAAATACTATGATTTCAACTAATAATTATTATACAACATTAACCACAGTCAGGGTGGAAATTCCTAGCACTGAAGACTTAAAGTAGATTGCTTAGATGAATGTTTTCTTTAACATAAACTTGAAACCACAGAGAACATACTGTGAGATTGTATTTATAAGACATAAAATAAACAGAAATGCTAATACTGATATCAGTTGTTGTCAGGTAATTTTAGAATATTTCCTTTCGATGTTTTTATGAAATTGTTAAATGCTATTGCCTTTTATCACAGACAAAAACTATAATAATGAAACAAGAGGATTAGAAATAGCTCTTTCATACGGATAATATGAAACCAAGGTACTTAAACTCTGCAATGCATAAGACTTTTTTTAAAATTTGAAGTTCTGTGTCTGTATAATCCAAATATGGTAACCTTGTAGAATTCAGTGTCAATTGTAAAATACAGATATTGAGATGCAAAGTAGAATACTAGGTATTGTTATGTGTCACTCTGAGCATGCTGAATGAGGGAGTCATACAAACAAATACTGTACCAGTAAAAGTCAGGGTGCTTGTAACTGAAGGGTGTAGTGGTTACACTAAGCCTTCTTTGTGAGTTTCCGTGGTTGGTAGAAGTAATGCTGTAGTTCTGAGTCACTCAGACACTTTGCAATCTTATTTCAGACAAACCTCTGTGCCTGGAACTCTCTCTCCCACTGATCTCCAGTGCATAGAAACACAGTCTTGTACAGACTCTTAAGAAATCATTGGCATAGTTTGTCACCATTATTTTGAGATCAGAGGTCATGCCTTCCTTTCACTGACTTTATGAATAGTGATGTGTATTATTCATATCGAAACATTCATGTTCTTTTACAAATTCAACTACTAAGATATTAATCTTCAGAATGCTCTTTCTGTTGCCTGAAATTCTCCTCAACAGGCTACTATTGACCTATTTATGCTGATAGTTGGATTTCTTGGGCCATCATAGTCTCTTCACTCATGTGTATTTCCCTATCTCTTTAAAGATAAATGCATTTCTACACTTCAATTTTATAGTGTGGCTGTAGGTCTATGATTTTCAAATTTGATTAAAATGAAATTCAGAAATGAGAACTAAGCAAGCCTGGGATTAAAACTATATATATAGCAACAAAAATTCTGAAAAACAGTTTAGAAAGCTAATGCTTAGATTTAGAGAGAATCTGAAAATTGACAGAAAACACAATGCAGAGACTGCTTTTATGAAGTGTTTACACAAATGAGACATCAAAAGAACAAATCAATTGCAATAGAAAAAGAGAGAAATCCTCCCCACTTGAAAGTGTTTTTATTAACAGTACGGCATGGGATGCTACATTACACCTGGACAGTTCCCGGCTGGCCACAGCCTCTGGTCTCAAGGAAGCCTCCCAACTCCTCCACTCAGCCCCCCAGTAGCTGGGACTAGGGGTGCGTGTCACTCTCACCACCCTGCCTTAATGTTTGTTTTATGGAACAGGCCTCCTGGAGCCTCATACTTGCTAGGGAAGCACTTTTATAACCGAGCTGCATATCCAGCCCCAGTTCTTTAAGAGGTATAAATGAAGTGCTCCTCAAAGTTCAAACTACAGTAATATGTAAATACATTATTCCAAGTGGTAAGTTATTATTTGAATATATGGCAACTGATCTAAATTGTTCTCCTTATTTTTAAATTTTCTTTTATAACTGTAGTAATAAATCTTAAGGACATTCATTGTATTTAAAAAGTACACACTGAAATTGAAAAATTACAAAGTTCCATATTTTCTCCGGTATTCCTCTACTGCCATCTCAGTCATTCAGAGGAAAATGGATGCATATTGAGGTTGTACTCTTAGGTTAAATAAATAAGTCACACGCGTAAATACCGAATAGTTTCTCTGGTGTGAAAAGCTACAATTGTACATAAGATCCTACGGTACAATTGACAATGTGAAATAGGAGAAAAGGGCTAAAGATGTAGGGGAAGTGGGAAGGGTAGGGGAAAGGAAAGAAGGGAAAAGAAAAAATATAAGAAAATGAAAAAATGGAAATAAAGTGTTTGTAAATAGGCAGGGGAGGAGGGGGTGAAGGGAGGGCAGGGACAAGGGGGAAAAATGAGAACCAAGACCTGTCATGTAAAGGTGCGAGATCCCAATGATGAACGTAACTGCACTGCATACCTAAAATGTACCAATGAACTCAATGAGGGAAAAAGTTAATATTCATTTGGGAATTGGGAGATATCCTAACAAAAAAGTCTTCAGGCTCCTATTTTCACTGTAGAAACTGACATATGTTCACTAGTCAGTGCTTACTACTCGCAGACATGGAAGAAGGGAGCAGACAATGCTGCAGCCCAGGGCAGTGACTCCTGCAAGTCTGTTAGGAGGATCTGCACCCGGAGGGCCCAGAGGTAGCGGTGGAAGCCAGAGTCCGTGCCCGCGGGGTGCAGGGTGTGTGCCACTGGGCTGAGGGGTCTGCACTGGAGGCAGAAAGAAACACTCAAGAGAAGATTAGAGCTCTCTGAGGAGAACAACAGCCATCTCGGGAGACAGCGAGGACCTGTGCTCTTGGAGAACAGCCGAGTTCACGTCAGGAAAGCCAGCAGCGTGCCCCAGCCCCCTCCGTTGTCCTTTGACTGCACTGTTGGTGACAATCTCTGGTGGATCTTCCATGCCCAGAACCAGGCTGACCCAGGTCAGCTACACGTTCCAGGCTGACCACTCGTTAATCCACCGCACAATGTTTTCCTCCATGTAACCTATCAACTACTAATTTTTAACACCGAGGCTATTTAGCCTGGTGATGTAGCTTTATTATTTTTTGCAATAAATTTTCCCTTATTCACTATTTTACTAAAATATCGGTATTGTTAATATTCAGTATAATCATCTGCAAAATTTTCTATGGTATAAATGAAGAAGAAGAGAAACACAGATAATACAATTTCTGTTTACGAATCAACTTTCTCTTCTGCCATCGACTAGCCATCTTTTATTAAAATGCCAGTTCAGTTTCCTTCTTTCCTTTTTTTTTTTTTTCGTTGTTGTTGTTTTTTGTTTTTTGTTCTTTTGTTTCTGGTACCAGGGATCAAACTCAGGGCCTTGCGCTTTCCGAGGCAGGTGGCGGCACCACTGAGCTAAATTCCCCGCCCTGCAACAATATCCTAAGTACTATAGATTCTTATAGTTTTGAGTCTTAGACCTTTCTTTCTTACCTTCTCTCTCTTCAATGTTGTCTTGATATTCTTGTGCTTATCATGTGTAAGACTTTGATGTGAATGTCCTTGAGTTTGTAAATTCATTGAGAGAATAGTTTTTTATAAAATATCCAAATTTAAATTTTGAGACTTTTTTAGACATATGTATTTGCAATAAATATTAAGATCTGTCACATAAAGGTACAAGATCCCTGTGATGAATATAACTGTACTGTATACCTAAATAGAACCAATAAACTAAAAAAAAATCTAATTAATTCCATGTATGTCTTGGATATTGTTTCTTCTAATTGTGAACACTTGTAGAAATGTGTCTATTTGTATATGGACACTTTATCTACTAGACTTGGTGAATACTTTCTTCCAAACATGTGTCTATCCTTTTGTGATTTCCTGCAGAGCACGGCTCCTAACTGTTGCCTGCAGAACACAGCTGGCCTGCAAATGGGTTGAATTGAAGCAAGATATTGATCCCGCCCCATTAGTGACTTCTGTGTGCTCTCTTCGAGGAGAGTTCTGGGAAATGCACATAGACAATCCTAACTTCTTTTGTTCTTCTCTTTTTTCTCATTGTGTTGCACCATTTGAGTCTTCTGGTGTAAAATTTAATAGATATAGTGATGTCAGTCTACCTTTTCTTGCTTTTAAAATTTAAAGAGAATATACTCTTTCACCACTGCAAATTATAAAAAACACACTGGTTGCATTTAATACTCAGAATCAGTAGAATTTCATTATTTTTCTTGTATAAATAAGATATTTCATGATTTAATTTTATTGGTCCTATAATATGGCCTATTTACATTAATAGTTTTTCATGTCTCTCTTGAATCTTATAATGTATTTTAAATAAAATATTTTTTTCATTGCTACAGTGCTATTTTTTCAGGCTGTGGAAGGAAACAAAGTACCATACATGCAATGTGTGGTTTAAATCAGAAATTTGGCTTTCCACACTTCAGAGTCATGGAAGTCTGAGGCCTTTCTTTGTGTTGTTTGCTTGTTTCCTTCTGAGGCCTCTTTACCTTCCGAATGCCTGCATGTTTGCTGTATACTCACAATCTCTCCTCTGTGCCTCTTTGTCCTGATCGTTCCTCCTAAGGACAGCAGTCTGTTGATGCAGGAAGACCCACACGAGCCTGCATTCATTTAGCTTAATTGCGTCCTTAAAGGCTTCATCTGCAAATAAAATTACTTTTGAGGTCCTGGGGATTAGAATTTCAGCACATTATTTTTCTTTCTTTTGGAGGGGGAATAACATTCAGTTAAAAAGTATTGAAATGTTTTAAGTAATGTCTTTTATTTATCTAGAGAAAACCATATATTCACAACTCAAATATACAACATAAGGATTCCCTATTCTTTTTATCTGGTTTCCCTTACAAGTCAAAACATTTTTGTTTACTTCCTTTTTGCTTCATAATAATTCTATCAGGGACTGCAAAAAATTTTACATTTTATTTGCATTAAATTTTTCTTGATTTTCAGCTTATAAACTGGATAGATATGTAAAACAAAATTCCAGAGGAAATCAGTGAAAATAGAACTCACAAGTGCCAGATAATAAAATATGGGCTGTTGCAACTTTTAACTTACAGAAATACCTGCAAGTCTCTTAAAGCCTTACTCTCACAAAGAATTGAAATTACATTGGTCCTTTCATTTGCTATGCCACAGAAACAACATTTAATTACAGGAGTAACATTGCAGGAATATTGACTTTGTTGTTGTATAATTCTGTAACCAGTTAATGAACCACAATCACTGTAGGACTTTGTCTTCCAGTACTTCTCTGAAGTCAGGGAGAAAATCCACTATTTAATATAAAATATAGCGGCTTTGGGTTCAGTTGTGATGCCAATTTATTTGCTCACTTACATTTAAGTTCTGAGTCAGCAACAGGGCAATATACAAACCAGGCCGCGCGGTGGCCCCTGGGCCTTAGAGAACCCACGTCATGAACACCAAGGACCACAGGGAAAATTAGTCTACAAAACACAGAAAAGGAGGAGATTTTCATTGGAATAAGATGAACAGGGCTGTGCGGAAACTAGAGGTATGGATTAAGCGCTAAACTATTACTGAATTTCCACGCTAACGAGGACGCTTCGGAGGTACGGAGTGACCAGGCCAGTGTCCAGCCCGGAGAAGAGAGGTCGAACCTCATGCAGTCCTCATAAGCGATATGTTTTCAAATGTCATTTTAATTTTTTCTGTATTTAAAATTCTATGTAAACTTGGGGCACTGCAGATGACGCATCCTTTCCAGAGCTTTTAACAGGGCCCCTTCCACCTGCAAACTGCGTGTGGCCGCTGACCGCTCCCGGGGCCCCGGACACCGCTGCTCTTCTCAGCAGCGCCCAGGAGCCCAGCGGAGCTGCGCGGCCCTGGTCCTCGGGCCTTCCGGACGCTGCCCCTCAAGGTGACTTGTGCTCCGGCTGGGTCCTCAGGAGGAGCAGTGACAGGCAGCGGAAACAAGGTCGCGGGCTGTCCTCCTCTGAATCACTCAAGTGCTCCAAAGGGCGGGTCCATTTCTACGTCCAGGCCCATTGTCAGAGGAAACCGAACTTCCGCATCTCAACGCAGTCGTTCCTTTCTGCAGAACAAAAACGTGACCAGAAGTAAATGGAATGAATTGGAGAGAGAAATTCAAATCTATGTGAAACAGGAAGAGCGTACTCAAATTTTAAAGTCATTACATGACTCTCTGGTATCATTTTTCATGAAAAATATCCTAATAAAGTCATCATCTCACTAGCAACTTCTGAAATATTTCTATTTTTTGTGCTGGCAGAAAATGTATAACATCCTTCCCCGGGAGTTTGTGGAGCAACTGACCTTTAAGACGCTGCAGTCACTAAAGCTTGCCCTTTCTGCTTTCATCTTTAACACGCTGCAAAATTATGTCCAACCTCAAACGCTCTGCCAGACACACGTAGGCAGCACTAAAAGAATGTCCACAGAAACACAGTCTGATTGAATCACCGTGCTGGCTTTGAGAGATTTATTTCTGTTTGTTTCGTTTTGATTTTGAGACAGGGCCTGGCTGGGCCGCTCAGGTTGACCTCTAGCCTAGGCTAGCCTCCACTTCGGGATCCTCCTGCCTCAGCCCCTGAGGTATTTACCACTGCACCCGATTTTCCTTCTGAATCCTGAACTCGCGGAGTTCCTGTGAAGTATCGTGGCTGGGTCAGGCGGTCACGGGCCAGTGCCCCCCACTGGACAGAAGAGCTGATACTCTCCTGACTGCCACGACCTTGGTCTTGCCCTGCCCTTTGCAGGGTTACCTTCCCTTGGCTGCAGAGCAGCATGCACACTGGGCCTCCAGCCTGTGCTCGCTGTTTACTTTCTCCTCATCTCCAAGGTGCTTTGCACCGAGGAAGGGGAAAGAGCCAAGTACAGCTTCTGCCTTCCAGCCCTTCTTTGTTTGGAATCCATGGACATTGTCTTCCAGTTCTATGAACTGAAAAACAATCAGCCCAAAAAGGCCTAAGCAAGCTTTCCATGCACTTCCTCCCTCCTATCCAGCTTTCCACTTGGTGTGTTTTCTTGACCGTCCACTCGAATCCTAAAGTCAACCTGTCACTGGACTAGAACCCACTGGCCCTTCTTCTCCAACCCACAGGATCAATTGAGCCCTCCTCCAGGCCATGGAGAACATGTGCATCTTGATCTCTTTTCTCTGACATTCAAACCCAGCCACTTGCCTCTCCTTCTGTTGCTGCCATCTCTGTATCACTAGGGATGGGGACTCTAAAATGTTCTACACAAAAGTGCTCTGTCTGCTTCCCTCACAGGCCTCATACTCTGTTGCGCACAGCTGGTTTCTGACTGTATTACTTAGAAATCAGCCCTGCTGCCCCTACAGCTTTTTTCTGCTTCGTTTTATTCAGGATAATTTTCTACCTTTAACTTACTAGATATTTTAATGATAATTAAATGTTTAATAGCTATCATAAACATATATTTTTTTCCATTTCCTTCCCAGGATAAAAGCTGAAGGAAGGGGTTTTATTATGTGATTCATTATTCTATTCCCAGCCCCTAGAAACACATCTTTACATAATAATTTTATAACAATAATTAATTTTTAAAAAAAGCTATTCATAAAATTGCCATTTCAAAACTCTTATGAAAATCTAAGTCTTCATTTTAGTATTTCCAGTAGCATTCGTCTGCTTAGTTTCATACACCTGGAGAGTTTTAATGACCTGGTTTTAGAGTAGGCTATTATTGTGGAAATTGTTATTTGTTTCTTTCCCGAGGAACCTGGTGAGGATTTTTTGGTACAGTCCAAATAGTATCTAATTATGCAATAACAGCAATTCACTAGAAGGTTTTGTTCAATGCTGCCAAGTGTAAGTAAACCTCAGGAAAGGTTGTAGTTGAACTTTGAAAATGCAGACAAATTCAGGCAACAATGTACAACTAATTTTAAATGCAAAACACTCATTATTTTTGAAATTAATAGCTCAATCTTAAAACTTACTTTGACTTCACATATAACTTTTTTTAATGAATATTGTGGACATGCAGAGGTAATTTAAGTCAGATATTACCTGATAAAATTTATTTTTACAACTATCTGTGACTGTGAGCCCTGCCCGAACAATTTTTCTCAATACGTAAGACTGTTTCCACCCCCTGACACGGCTCTGCTCTGTGCAGCGGCAGAGGTCTGTGCTGTGGGGGAGTCCGTCCTTGCCCACAGTCTGCTCTTGAACTTGTGGGTCCATGCCTCACATCCTCCTCGGCCTGCGGAGAAGCTAGAGCTAAGGTGTGCACTGCCGTGCCTGGGCAGGGAGCAAATCTTGCTGGCAGAAATCGTAGCATATTGAATGTAATTTACAGAAGAAGTGCACAGGACTAAATAGCACAGAGCGTGGAGGAGAATCTGCCCACATAATTATTGCTTGTTGCCTTTCGGGGCCTGGTAGTGAGTCTCACATAAGGAGAGCAGTTGAATAGCAAAACTGTCTCCAAACAAGACTCTGAGGCACCAACAACTACTCCAAGCCCTAGGACACAGCATCAGGAAGTCAAGGGAGAGGAGCACTCGGAAAGGTGGGCGTGATTCACCCGCTGCCTGCGGCTGGGCCAACAGATCCATTAACGGACCCCGGAGGTCTCCCCTGTCCTTGGCAGTATGCACTCGTGTCCACAACCTACAGTTGGGAAGGAAAGGCAAATCAAAAGCTGTGTGTGTAGAAAATATTTCTAAGAAAGTTGACCGTGAGCAGCGCAAGTGAGGACAGCAGCTTGAGAGAACCGAGGGAGTAATAGAACCTTTGATTAAATGCAGGATTGGGGATGAGCCCTTGGTTCCCATGGAAGGGCATTGCTATTTCAGCTTGAACCAGTTACTCAGGTTCTCGGCGCTTCCTTTCTCCATCTATGATAGGAATAAGAATGCTACCTGGTGGAGAAATTGTGAGGATGAAAGCAGCCATCTACATAAAGCTTTTAAACTCTGCTCAGCATAGAAAACACAGTGTTGCGATGAATCAACAACTAATGCTGCCATTACAATCATTAAAACACATTTTCTTTACCGGGAGTATTTTCTTCATTTATTTTCCAAGACTTCCCTAAGCTTCAAAGGACTGTGCTACATTTCTCTGTGAATTCACCCCAAACAAGAGAGAATGTTCCATGCGCATGATCCATTCTCCTCCCCTTGCCTTATTGTGTCTTCAACCTCACACGGCATCTGGAACGGAGACTGTAAACTCTTTGTTTTGCCAAAGTCAATTAGCAGCAGTTCGTGGAGTGGTCCAGCGCCCCAGAACGAGCGTCACTGTTGGATTGTGTTTTTGCTGTGTAAGTCCTGGAATCATGGTACCATAACCAGTTAGAGGCCAGGGCTTAGTTTTCTGTTTGGTTTTAAAGAGCTCGGTTTCCATGGCTGAAGAAAATGCATTACGAAGTAACACTGATTTGCATTTATTTTGGGCTTTTTTACCCAAACTTTGCAGAATCCCAGAGGCTGGCGTGGTGAGCTGCTCTACAATGCTGTTCAGTGTTATTGTCTCCTAAAAGGAATTTCAAGTGCTGTATTTCTGTCTGCACACCATAATCTGCCCCCAAGTAATTTCTCTTCCAATTAATTGTGGCCAGAAGTCTTGAACCAGAACATCTTTTACTTATTCCCCACCATCGATACTGCTGCCTGGGGAAAGGATTTATTAGCAATGCAGCGAGGTGTTTCTTGATGTATTTGACAGTCCTTGATGTCTTCATCACAATTCATCTGAGTCGTGTTATAGTTAACAAAAATCTTCAGTGGTTCTGGCATCCCAATAACAAGCAGGATTGCTATATTTTGTATTATATTTTTCATCTTATTGAAGACCTGAGGCATACGTGCACTTTAAGGCAAAATTGAATTTTGTGTCTATGATGTGGTCAGTTTACCATTTTCTCTGTAAATAGCTTGAGAGAAAGAAAGATGAGAAAGGAATACAGATTTCGTATCCAGGACGCGCTTAAGAATGTAACAAACCTTAGTGCCTTTGCAGAATGAGTTTAAAGACAAAACATCACAGAAAATATGCAAGATTTAAATAACCTAATATATGTAAAAATGTGCAGCTGTACTTGGCACATAGTAAACACTACCCAGATATTTGTGGTAAGTACCATGGAATTTAGTGGCTATTAGCATTCTATTACGTCAACATATTTAGACAGTCTCCTGTTTGTGTATTCACTATTTAATGTTGCTTTTATAAATAATGCTATAACAAATAAGTATTTGGCTACATATTGGACTACTTCTTCCAATGCAATTTAGACAAAATTCGTAGTCAAAAGAGTGGAAAATTTTAAGATTCTTGGCATAGACATTCTAAGAAATTTCCTTACAAAATTGATAGATGAGTTTATATTACTCCTGCACACACAGAATTCAGGATATACTACTCATCAACAATGCTTAACATCAATTGCAAAACTTAAAGTAAATTTTCTAAATAAATGAGCATAAAATATTTGATATTAATAACACCTTAATTTAATTTACATTTTATTACTTACAAATTACAAATTTTTTTCTTATCATAATATTTATTATGTACATTTTGTTTTATTATATATTCTGTTCTGAATATATTTCTGCTAAAGAAGAGTCATGTTAAGTATATAATTTTGTCTTCTGTTTTCACATATTCCATGAGCAGTCCTGAATTTAATTAATAGTCCTGAATTTTATAGTTCCAGGTAAATAAAATATTTTAAATGAGTTAATCCTGAATGATTTACATTTATCATTGAGTAAGACACTATACTATAATGTTGTCTTTTCTGCCTCTCTATATTTTAAGAGCATATTTTATGTTGACTCAAATATGCTACCTACTTAATAATTCTAGTTCTACCCCATAATGAAACAAATAATTTCATTTTTCACGTATATGCCTGTTTTTAAGTAAAAATAGGCAAGTGTTCTAACCCGTTTATTTTCAGTGTTAGCTTTTACTCCTCTTAAATTTTTCAATTATACATTTTCTGAAACTTCAAAATTCTGATTATCCTAAATTTCTATGTTTAATCTTCCAGACCTAAATGTTCTCATGAACTTTGATATCGATGGCTTCTATATATACAATTAAAAGTTGTATTTAATATATCTTCCATGAAAATTAAACTCAAGGTACTCAGAGTCAGACAGACACTAGCTCTGTACCATACCCCTGCATTACAAGCCTTTTATGACAAGGAACAAGAACACTCTGTCTGCCAGGGTCTGCACATGTAAAACAAACATAAAACTGTTTCCTTCATGGAATCTTTGTAAGGATCAAGTGAACTCACATGTGTAAACAAGTCACCACAGTATTTAGTTCACAATGTTGGGAGCTTATCAAGGGGCTTGGGTGGAGGTCATGAGATATGCAATTAATATATTAATAAGAATTAATGTAATAATAAAACACTTTTATCATATTTTGTACAATTTGGACATTTACACTTTCCAATGAAATTCCATTTGCATAATCTTAGCACAATCTCCTCTGTAATGAGCAAAGTCCTTTTGCTTTAACTCATGGGCTTTAGTACCAAATTCAGAAAGTTTAGCAGTAGAAAATACAGCACTTCTGAACGAGAATATCTGAGAGCAAATACAAGAGTCAGCAGCGTCCAGCCGCCCTGTTAGCTGAGCAGACACCAGCGTGCTTCCTGGCTCTTTGATTCCTCCACTTTGCTTCCTTGGACTCTGCTCTTGACCTCTTCACTCCCTCCTTGCTCCTCCCAACTTTATTCTACCTCACTTCTTGTCCTTTCTTCGTTGTCCTTTCTTACTGAAAAAAGAATCGTGTCAGCTAACCAATGTTGTCACCCTCTTCTTGCTTCTGATCATGCAGACATTCACACACTCAGGGAGAGATTCCTATAAGTGCCTGGTTAGGCTGGACGATCTCCCCTGGAAAATGTTCCAAGGCTTGGGGGGCGGATGAGTAAGGCAGCATTTTTTACTCCTGCGAAAGAGTAAGCTGTAAACTTGGCTGCCAAGAGTTTTGTTCCCATCATGTTCTAGTACTTGAGTGAACATTTGTAATCATACTCTACCAATCTTCTGCTTAATCTCACTTGAATTTTCACAGAAGCTGTGGTCTGTGCATATCTGCGCCATTCATTGTTTATATAAATAAACTGAAGTACAAGACTCTGACTCATTTCTTCGTATATCATAGCTCACTGGATATGACCTAATAATATGAATAATATATCAAGCTCCTGAATCCAATGATTGCTATCACCAACTATCCCCCCTTATGGCTAGAAGCAATATCAGGTTTTAAATATCTCTTCTGAGAACTGATGTTGAAAATCAGAAAAAGGTAGCTACCTATCAGGTATTGCATTTGTAGAAATGTCTGAATTTAGATAAGTCTCTCAATAATATTTTGTTTTGCCAGTAGGTCAATGTATAAATCTATATCATGAAAATCTTATTTATTTTTTTCTTTCTATTCAGAGATTCATAGTAAGTTCTTCAATAAATCTAATTTTTAAAATTCTGAACTGTATTAACTAAATTCATGATTCATCTATGTTCCTTTCTCAGTTTGCTAATTCTATATAGTTCAAAACTAATGAAGTACTTAGGTTTTGGGAAGACAGCCAAGGAGACCTTATCATACACTTAGCCATGCATCGAAAGGAAAAGGTACAATATTTGATGTTCAGAAATGGACGAATGAGGAGGTGACACATGGCTCTCCATTACTGGGGTTAGTCCTTTACAAGACAAACAGAAATCTAGATGCGGATTTAGAATCTTTAAATGATTAAAGTTATTGAACTCTCTATATACATGAAAATTATTGTGTCCACATAGAACACGTAAGTGAAGGTCTGCAGTGTTTTTGAACAGAGGAAATTCAGTATTTCATATTTTCCCTTAAGTGAATTGTCGGAGGTCAAAAGTGAATGACACAGGCATGACCCATATGAGTTTGAGCCAGCCCGGGCCTTTTCCAAAACACTACCTTGCTGATCTTGTTTCTTTCACTTTAATGTTCACTAGAGACCATTCTCTCCCTCCCTCCCTTCTTTCTTTCTTTCCTGTGCAGTGTGGACTAACATATTTATAAAATCACTGCTCACAAAGCAAAAACATACTTAATTTTTAAAAAATTGCTAAAATTCATAATTTTAAAAAATAGGAAAGGTGATTGTGAAATATAACCTTGCTGATCTTGTTTCTTTCACTTTAATGTTCACTAGAGACCATTCTCTCCCTCCCTCCCTTCTTTCTTTCTTTCCTGTGCAGTGTGGACTAACATATTTATAAAATCACTGCTCACAAAGCAAAAACATACTTAATTTTTAAAAAATTGCTAAAATTCATAATTTTAAAAAATAGGAAAGGTGATTGTGAAATATATATATATATATATATATATATATATATATATATACATAGTTTATAAATTTTGCAAAGTATAAACACTTCTGTCCTGTTGGCTTATGATGTTCTACTTGATAAATTATTTTATTATTTATATACAGTGATGTTTTAGCAAAACAAAACCATCTCTGAGGGGCAGACCTTTTGTTTATAAATAAAATGCTGTATAGCTCTGGGATCCACAGTGTGGTTAGCTAAGTAATTTTAATAAGAAAATGTGAAGTGATGGCTATGTTAATATGCTTAAATACACCAACGACTTTACAATATTTGTAATACATAGTGTCATGTTTTAAACCTCAAATATGAACGATAAAATTTATTTAGAAAAATGTAACATAAAAGCCGTGTGTTAGTTCAGGTTCTCTAGGAGAACAGAATCCATGGTGAATACAGCACAGTTAGCAAGGGCCCTTCTGTGGTAGACTCACACTGTTGGAGTCCACTGCTAAGTCCAGTGTAACACAGCTGAGCAGTGGAGGGGCAGGAAGCCTGGGCCATGGTAGCCGGCTGATGCTGGGCAGAGCTGTCCGGTACACTGACCAGGTAAGCACCTGCTCCGCAGTGCCCCAGTATGGTACAAGCTCCTTCAGTTAATATCACGGGAGTTAAAGTGAAATTCAGACGTGGATTCATTTGGTCCATTGCCGTGTTCATGGGCTCCCTACTGAGAGATCTGCCATTCCACATATTGAAAATCTCAAAGAAATGTGGCCACAAGCCAAAAATCTTCAGGGTTCTTTGATGTTGCAGTATTTTGAAGTTCCGAGAAACCCTCAAAACTTTCAAGGTCTCAACTGCCATATCCAGTTGTGGATAAAAGTCTTCTCATCTGCCTGCCTGGGATGGTGCGTTAACATTTATTCATTTTCAAATATTTAAGGATAAAAGAAGAAAAATATACCAGTTCCAGGAAATTTCACGGATTAATTTACTCTACAGCCAAAAATATAGTCTGGACTATTTTGTAAGAACATCAAACCTGTTCTCTTGCCACCTGCAGCCTGCTCGGGCAAGCTTTAGTTTACTGGATGCCAGCTGTTTATTATTCTCTTCTTAGCATAGCCTCTTCGCCATACCTTGAATGATATTTGGCCTCTGGTTAACATTACTGATTTATATTGATTATTTATGTCCAATTCAGAGTTCAATTTCTACAGAATAATATTGCAAGTTTAGTGGCGACTCCGTGAGAGTGTGCTGAAGGGTCCTGGAATGCTCGTGATGCTGACGCACATGGAAATCTGTGAAATCGCCTCTCACTTTCCATGAGACAGCCTGCACACATTTTCCCGAAAATGAGCTCACCAATCAGAGCTTACCTGCCTTGCTTTGGTCTTTTATGTAGAATAAACATTAATGTTCTACAAGGCATTGCATCAAGAGATTTTCAGAATGTCTCTTGTATATCTTGCGTTTAGAGAGAAATTATTATTTCATGTGAGAGGATCCATTTCATAACCTTAATTTTCCACTTTGGCTGTGAGTGCATAGCTGGGTTCTTGATGCTTTTAAAGCTGCACTTGATACTTTTCTTGTCTGTTTCTGCGATGCTGGGAGCAAACCCAAGGCTGTGTGCATTCTGGGAAAGCACCTCTACCTGTAAGCTACTTCCTCTGCTGTTGATGCCTTTCTTCAGTTTGAAGAAATATTTTCCTGTTGTCTTTTAATTTTTTTTTTTTTGCTTTCTTCATTTCTTTTCTGAATAGAGAGTACCATTCTCTCAGGGTTATTTAACTTTTTCACCTATTTTCCTTAATATCCTCACCACATTTCATCACATCTTCACAAATAAGGACTTCTGTCTTTCTTTTTAAAAACATTCTTTCCCGAATGATCTTCCCTTTCACATTTTCTATTTTTCTCCCAGATCTCTTTCCTTCTTGCATGCTTTGCAAGTCCTAACTGAACCTAGTATCCTTCTCATTGTCTGCTTGTTTCTTGATAGGGCCTTCTTCCTCCCATTTTAAAAGGTTTTACAGGACACATTTTTTATATGAATGATTTTAAATTAGCATACATTTTCTTTCAGTAAACTGACAGTATTGCTTTGGAGTCTTCTGGTTATCGTTCCTCTGACTAAAGTGGTAGATGTCACCCCAACTTATGATCGTCTAGCTCTTATTTGTAAATCATATTTTTGGTTCACTAGTATAAATTATGTCTACAGACTCACATCTAATAATTCCTGGCTTACTTTCAGGTGGATCCCCTGGTTACTTGCCCATCCCTTCAAAAGTAAGAAACTGTAGGCTTCTATGTTGAAGTACATGGCGTCAATACGTACAAACACAGTTATCGTGTCAAACTCAATGTGATCAAAACTTATCTTCTGAAGCACTCCATGTACTAAAGCTCTATTCCACAGCAAACATCTTACTTGCTTAATGGTAAAGCCAATTATGTTTTCTTCTTCTTCTATTGCCCAGAGGAATAACCCTTCAGCTTTCCTGGACTCCTCCTCTGCCAAATGGCATTTGATTTTTCCTAGCTAATGACGACATCCGCTACGTCATCATATATTTTACCCCACCGTTGCAACCTCCTGGGCTGAGATATGAGCATTGCTTGTGAGTACCACAGTCTTGTTCTGTCTTCTCTCCTAGCCTAGTTCCCAGTTGGAACAGTCAGAGGCACCTTCTTAAAATGGAAATTAGATCAAGTCCCATCTCTCCTCAAAAAAGTCCACTAACTTCTGCCACACTCAAAATGCAAAATCAAGTTTTTACTGTAGCTCCTTAGGTCCGAACATTCCTGTCACCCTGTCCTCCTGTGCCTATATTCCTTCTTGAGCAGGTCCACACCCTCCACTCCCCTGGGTGCACTGAGCACCTGCTGTATGCTTTAATTCTGCTTAGAAGTTATCAGACACCACTTTTACCTCACCTCCTGTAAGTGTGAACCCTAATTTTTCTTCCCCAAGTATATGCTCTCTGATTCCTTCTTCTACAAAGTCTGAAATCTCAAGTCATCCTTCCTTATTTCATTTATTTCTCAGCAAATTTTCTTGATCTAATGTACACCATATTTAATTAACTAATTTTCTTGTTTTATTCTGTGTCACACCTTTATAGATTTAAATTGAATATAAAAGTCATCTTCACTGTTTACAGGGAATATATTTAGAGACAGTTTAGTTTGTAAATTCAGTTTTTAATATATACTTTTTCAATCATTATTCATATAAAAAGATAATATTTTCCTTCCTTGTTGGAAAGATAACTAACCAGAGCATTCTGTTTCACCTTTATAATCAAACATACTTTTACACAGCTAAAATATTTCCAGTTGGCCAAGACAATAGGACAAAGGCAGACTTTGATACTGAATTTTCACTTCCTTTAGCCATTCCATTTTCATTGGCTCTAAATGTCTGCAATGACTTCCTCAGGCATGGAAGCACTAAAGTAGAAAAACAACCTCCAACTTTATTTATTATTTGCCTTTCTGGCATGAATTTCATTGGAGCAGAAAATGTATAATAATAGTTTATATACACTTGAAGTTTGAATGTCAAGCAAAAATTTCCTGGTCTTTATTGATGATATTTTCTAGGTGGGACGATCACTGAGAGCAGAATATTTTTGCCTTTTTTAGATGTAGATGATGAACCCATTAACCTATGCATGACTAACTCATATATAGCACTTTATCCAGGCACTAAGTGTTTGAATTTTCATGTCGTGGCATCATAGTTCCAAAGCACTTATAAAGCTTAATGTATGTGACTTGAAACCTCTATTCTAAAACATTAATTTTGTACATATTGGAAAATAAGCAAGATTGGTTGAAGTATAAAATAGATGCTTTTTATTAAACATGAAAGCACAGAAAGTGACTGGAAACATATATGTCTATGTCTATGCATATATGTATATATGTATACACACACACATGCATAGACATATACATATGTGTATGTGTGTGTGTGTATACATAGACATATATATGCATATATATTATGGTCATATATATGTACACACACACATGCATAGACATATACATATGTGTATGTGTGTGTGTGTATACATAGACATATATATGCATATATATTATGGTCCTAGTGGCTCAGAAGGGAAGAGGGTAAGGACATAGTGAGCTCTGAAGACGAAGAGAAGGAATACTGCTTTCCAAGTAAGCGTTTTAATGCAGAGTAAGCCAACTTTGAAGACAATAAGGAGATGATTTACTATGATCGCAGTCATAATTCTGCCTCCCAGCGTGCTGGGATTACAGACATGGGCCACAAAACCTGATCTCAAATTTCTTATACAGAGAAAATTGTTGCAGCCTTTGGCACAAATATCCATTTAAACTCAGTGCATATAAGAGATTGGGAAAGAAGGGCCCTCCCAAAATAAGAGGATTAGCACTAATTTGACATCGGGCAGCCTGAAGTCGAGACGCTGGGACTTGGGGTTGCTGAGGCGATGAGAGGATGGAACGAAGATAATGTCAAGGGCAGTGCACCAGAGCCAGACGTTCACAGCGCGTGCTTCCGTACCGCGAGCATCGGAGTCGTCTGGGAACGCAGAAATAACCAGTCTCAGACTGCGGCACTGCCTGTAGGCGCTGCACCAAGACGTTCCACGGTGTCCAGCAGACCCCACCCCTGCCGAGGAAGTGACTCTGACCCCGCCGTGTTGCAAACAAATGCAGAGTGCGGGGAGAACATCTGCCCCTTGCATACACTAAATATCAGTTTAACGATTATTTGGCTTTTAAATTGGCAGGTGATTTAATTACACGTATTTTACACGATATTTAACTTCTTAAATGCAAAATTCTCACAAAGGAAAACCGCATATAATCATGACAGAAATAAATAAAATGCAGCCAGCCTCCTGGGAGCTCTCTCACTCTCCTCTGCCCATCACTCCATGACATAAATATTAACCTGGATGTTGACATTTTTCATTTGTTTCCCCTACTCTGATTTTTATATTATGGAATTGTACTACGTGTTCTCTATTCACTGTAGTAGCATGATTTCTATTCATCCACATTTTTTGCCTTCGTCATCATATGTGTAAGTGCATGCTTTTAAATAGTAGGAGCATTTTAAAATTATACACCGGTTCTAGTGAAGGTGGACATTATTTAGACAATTTCTGGTCTGGAAGTATGAATAATGATTTTGTAAGTGAACTTCAACTTGTTTCTTGTTGCTGCTTTTTAAGAATATATGTACATGAGCCGGGGATTTTAGCTCAGTGGTTCCACCACCTTCCTCACAAGCACAAGGTCCCAAGTTCCATCCCTGCTACCAAAAAAATAAAAAATAAAAAAGAATGTACGTACATACGTAAATATATAAAAATGTATATAAATGAACTTTCTAATCATGATGTATATATCTGTTCAATGTTGATAAATAATAGTACATTGTTTCCAAAGGACTTGCTCTACATGTATTTATTACTCATTGGGTAATATAATTTAGTTTTAGTCACTCAGGCAGTGCTTCAGTTTTATTTAATTTTTATTTTTATTAATATGTCAAATATTTGGCATAGTTACTGAATACTCGCTTCTCTTTTCATGAAAGATCTACTGAAGTTCTTCGTTCATTCTTTTCCAAATGAAGTTGATTATAAAATGCATAATTTAAAGAGATTGTACGAACAGCATTTCTACCAGCAACATAAGGGTTCCTCTTGTTTGCCATCTATAACACACTCAATGTGGTCAGACTTAAATTTTGGCTCTCTGCTCATACGAAACCGACATATTCAATGTTGTTAATGAGAGTCGAGCTGAATCATGATTAAGGATTTATAAATTCGTATTCATGAAGAATCGGTGTTGACCTCCTCTTGGGTTTATGGTGATTCTTCTACAAAATGGCTATGTGTGTAGCTGGTCATGATGGCGCACACCTGTAATCCCCGCACTTGGGAGACTGAGGCCGGAGGATCACTGTGAATTCAAGGCCAGCCTGAATTACACAGGTAGGCATTGTCTCAAAAAAAAATTATTGTGTATATATTTTGTCCAGTTTTCTGTTTAGTTGTTTTCTTACTGAGCTTTGTGTTTTTTAGAATTTTTAATCCTGGACAGTAAATCTGTGAATTTTTCTTTTTTTTTTTTTTTTTTGTAAATACCCTTTCCCACCCTATGGTTTGTTTTTGTTACCAAGTGTTGCTTTCCAAGTTGGTCGCTGGATTTATCAGTCTTTTCATAGCTTTCCCTGCTTCAGGATTCTCCCGTGGCCTTGCTCAAATCTGGATGGGGCTCACAGGTGGGGCTTAGGGCATCACGAAGGAAGACCACCCACCTACTTCCCTAAATAAGAAATAAACCTTCATCGTGTTAAAAAAATCACATAATGCATAATGTGTCTGTATGATGATAAATTATACATAAACAACTAAAAGAAGCATGTCACACTTGACTTATTAGAATAAGAATTACAGAGTTACACCCGATTGTCCTCCTTGGAAGATCTGTGCCCTGGAGAAGGGTAAATACTCCATTTTTAAGTCTTCTTTTCAAATACTGACTCTTTCCTAAATGTGGTTTCATTTCCCTATATTCTTTTCCTGGCTAGGAAAGGAATAAATAATTTGCCTCATAGTGGATGTGGAGGCGTTTTTACCTACAACTGGAGAAGCCACAGTTCAAATCACTCAACTTTGAAGAATCACAAAAATGAAATAAGCATTGCAGCGCTTTTCCTCTCTGACCTCATTGGAGGTGCAGTAAAGGGTACCACGAATCAGTGTTTCTAGCATTAATCACAGATCGTATTCATTCTGTTTACGGCAACTTGGTGTTGCCGCTGGGAATTAATTATCTAATAGGATATGTAGTTTCCTACTAGCAAACTTGCATTTAATAAGGAAACTTGGGCTGATGAGTACTACTTAGGCTCCGTTGCACTTTAGGATGCATGATGCATGTCCTTCTTTTCTAAGTACCCAGAGAGGCTCCCTTGAAGTCCACTTCATGATTCCCATACTTAGCCTAGTGATCTTACGATACAGCTTTCTTCTCCTGAGAGCATGGCCAGGTGGATGTGTCTGTTTTGCAGCCGTACCTTTTGTGTCTATTTTTGATCGACACCCGCTCTACGTCCTTAGGGACTCCCTAAATCAGATCTTAAAGTTTGTGCTTCTTGCAGACATTCCTCCTAATTTCTCACGAGCAGTACAAGGATGCTGTAGTTCTTCAACTATTTTCTTTGTTCCTCTGTTACTTCACCTATAATGTGTATATTGAGTAGACCTGCTTGATAAAATTTGCTAAGTTAATAATAATAATTGTTTATAACCCTATCGCTTTTTATTGAAGAGATAAATGTAAGATAACACATGAAAGTCTTTCCCATGCAGTTACATGTGATCAAAACTTCTTTTGTGCTCTATTGACCGCCTTGAATGGTGCAAGAGACCGGAGCTCCCAAAGCCTAAAATAATTACTACTTGCTACTGAGAGAAACATTACTGACATTTTCTAAGGAGGGAAGCAGGCATCATTTCCTTGCCAATCAGAGTTCAGTCTTGGTATCCGGGGTGATAAATAAAGACAGTGAGAGCTACATATTAAGAATTTAACAAAGTCATTTTTACTATGAAAACTTTTGCCATGAATGGTCAAAGCTGAATTCATAAAGACACTAAGTGTACTTAAATGGAATTTGTTAAGATACTTATATAATTCATAACATTATCTTTCATTTATTTGAAATGGTTATGTATGAACATTTTGCACAATTACTTTTATTATAGATGAATGTAACTGAGTATTTGTATCAAATTACATTCTTATTGCGGAGCAACAGTATGTCTTGGCAAACTCTTAACCATGTGTAAACAAGCTGCTGTATTTCTTCTCTTTCCTTATATTTACTGCATATTTCACTCTCTTAGTCCTTCAATAGGAGCTCCTAGAAACAGTGTTTCTTTCCCCACAGGGATGGAGGCAAATTACTATCCTACTTGGAGGTGTCTTTGTGTTGTAAATCCTTTGAGTATAATACCCTCATTCTTACCAGAAAGCAGGCCAAAATGAACCAAGGTGAATAAAGTGTCCAACTAACCGCAATGCATTATTTTACACAGAATTGCTTTGAAAAAGTTTGACACTTCTTTAGGGGATTGACCAAAAGAATTACTGAAATTATATTAAAACCCAGAAGTCTAAAGTGATCTTTTATTAATTGTGATTTTTTAAAAAATAAATATAAGTACCTTATTAGGATAGGTTTGTTTTATTGAGGCTCAGTCGTGATTACATTGAAATAAAAAATTACTTAGAAGATTTGTATAGAGTTTCTGCTTAAGTATCTTAGTTTAAATGTATTGGCTATATCTCATGGCTTGGAGTGAGTGTGCATATTTGTGTGTCTTTTACTTATCTTTTAAAGTAAAAGTAATAATGAAATCTGAAAATTAGTCACCATCATGAACATCTTATAAAATATTTTTTCATAAATAATACACATTATCTCACTATGAAAAAGTGAAAAATATTGTACTGTTAAAAGCAACTTTGCCATAATTTTTGAGCATTCTTCTCTAAGGATACAATCATTCCTCATCTTTCCAACTCATTTCTGCTAGGACTCCAAATTGTATTGATTTTTCCATCCCCTCAGGAATGAACCTTTATATTACTTTCACTACTTTTTAAATTGTTACAGTGTATTTCCCTCCTTATGCGATTAAATGATACTGTCTTTACCCAGATTTTCACACTCTCACATTTCTTACGTATCCCTTCTTTCAACGTGCCCTCCTACCAAATTTCAAATCCTTAAGTGTAACCATATTTCTTAACTTATTTACAGTATCGTTACCTTATTTACAATAAATTCCTCACACGTCTCACCCCTCTCTTCTTTCAGATCCTAAGTTCGCACATACTGGTTAGCTGTTCACTGTAAAACACTGCACTACTTAGCGACATTCCTTTTCTTGCCTCTACAATCACTGTTTCTTCCACAATCAATAATTCTGTCTGTTCACAAATATACTCTGATGCTCTCTAAAAAAAAAAAAAACATAGTTGCTACTTCACATTGCTGTTCTTTTAAAATATAAAAGACCTATTTAAACAGTACATCAAAGGTTTGGATTTAGGTTTGAATCTTAATAAAAATCAGATTCTCCGCATGACTGGAACCGGAGCATCTGATGTTTGCTAGGTATTCAGGGCTGAAAGACACGTAACTAACCTAGAGTAATCACGAAAGTGTCGGTTCATTTGTTTTGTATCTATGGTGAAGACTGTTTAATGAAAAAAGTCTTCATTAGCTGGGGAGTCTGAGCATATTCAAGTATTTCCAATTTTCTTTTTAAAAAACCTATTAAATAAGCAAAAGTGACGTTGCTAGGGCATAGAATGGAGATCATTATCGTACATTATTTTCAGAAATTCTAGAAAAATTAGAAAGTCGTGGTAAATTAAAAGGCGAAGACAGAGAAATTCACAGTTTAAAATGCGCACCATTAAATATTTTGACACAGCAAAAAGCAAGTCTTTCCGTACTGAAACCAAGGAGCGTCTCTAAGCTCAGAAGTGTCAGAATGGAACACTGGGGAATCAGAACAATAACTATTGAAACCCCAGGGGGAGAGTGAAAATGAGTATGTAAAGTGTGCTTAGTGGGGGCTAGAAGAAAATCAGAGGATGCAGGCCCAATGCCAAAGCCATGCAAAGGAAACTGAGAGGCGGGAAAAACGAAAGCGGAGCCATAAATTAGGCCGAAACTGTGCTTGCACCACTTAGAAGTGTGGTGTGTGCAGGCCTGAGCTACGACCTGTGCTCTGCGCAGCTCCCAAAGAGAACATTCTGACGCTAACCTTCGAGCGGGCAGGCGCTGAGCTTGGAGACAGAGACCGGAGCTGCTCAGAACTTACTCCTGCCAGGTGTGAAGTCCTCCTCCTCTGAGGTGGCTTCCAGCGTGTCCACTCCCTGTGCACTGTGCGCTCTTTATCAACAGAGCAGTGAACTGAATTCATTGACATCTGAGACGGAATTCTGAACTCAACACAGTTAAATCAAGGAAACTGACGAATCGAGGGATAATTTAAGGAGTTCCAAAAGGGTACTGTGACAATTTATAAAGGAGAGTGATCAGGTTTTTTGTATACATTAGGTCAATCGGCACCTAACTGACGATTGTGTGTGTGGTCTGAGAATAGCATACATAGTGATTAGTGAGCTGGAAGATTTAGTAGCTGACTTTTCCAAGAAGATAACGCCAACATAAACATGGAAAAACCAAAAGGAAGTTAGTGCAGCATAGAACCAACTTCATTGCAGAAAGCAGGTATAGGAATGCCAGAGTTTATACAATTCAAGTTCCAGAAGGAAACATTAAAACATAGAGAAATTCATAATCATAGTTGAAGCATGAAATGTATGTTATAATTAAAAATGAAATCTGAATAAAGATTTAAACAGATTGAAGTAGTCAGCTTAATAATCAAGATGGATTAAAAAAAAAGATGACTTTTCATCACACATTTTGGTTAAAAAATGTTAAAATTCCCTACAAATTCTTGCAGAGAGACCCTAACACAGTGGAAAAATAAAAGATGTAAATCGACATTAAATTTCTTTATTGACTGCACAAGGTGGCAGAGTAAAACAAGCGTGCCTCTTTCTTTCAGTGTAAACGAGGGTCTGCCCTTGGATTATGTGAATACTTTAACTCCATAGGCACTGCTGAGGCTGCACTCAATAATGAGAGACAAGTCGACAAATTTGAAGTACATGAGGAGCCAGAACTTCTATGTTCTACAGAAATCACATAACTGTTGAGGTAACAAACCGGAAAAATCGACAAACACAAGCAAACGAACAAAAAAATCATTAGAGAAGGCAAATTTAAGAGAAAGAAAAAAGCACACCACTAATGGCTGGGACCGTATTTCTCTCACTGCACAAATTCATGCTGTTGAAACTCAAAGTGAGAACTTTGGTGCCTACCTAACTCATGCAAGCAAAGCCATTATTTATTAATCTTTTGCAATTAGCGTCTTACTATAGTTGGCTTTAAGAAGTCCAAGGATACCGCACAAATCATGATTCCTTTTCGGATATTGGAAAGACTGGGTCAGATGACAGAGATCCACAGTAACTCGTCTCTCCCCTCCCAAGCTGAGTCCCCCCGTGGTGTCGTCTCCCTTCTGCACATACAATTAGATGACAACTACTGTCTCCACTTCCCTAGATGTTACAGCCAATTTAAATCACTCGTGCCCGATACAATTGTTCTTCTTCACAGAAAAATCCTATTTTTAGTTGCAGGGAAATGGGCCACCCTCTCTTTATACCTATTTTTAAAATAACTATAATAATTGCTTAGATTTTTTTCATATAAAATGGAAAAAAGATGACATAGATTCTGTATATATATATAT